>NW_019646444.1:108807-134873 GCF_002806865.2 Cucurbita pepo subsp. pepo
TATATATAGTAAAGCTATATTTGGTAAAGCTATATCCGGTAAAGCTATATATGGTAAATAGCTATATATAGTAGATGACTAAATCTGGTAAAACTATATATAGTAAACTAAACCATATATATATATCTGGTAGAGCTTTGAAAGTGTACTTTTCTATTCTCTGTACTCTCTCCTGTTGTACATATCTAAAGTCATCAATAAAAAGAAAAATTCTTTTAGCCAGAGTTCTCCTTGCAATTTTCACTATCCCATTCTTTGTGTTCATCTAGATCGAGTGTGTGCGTTGTTGTGTGATCCTAACAATTGGTATCAGAGCTAACAACTAGTATCAATCCTAACAATTAGTATCAAAGCTAACAACTGGTATCGATCCTAATAAAGGGTACAAGTTAGAATTATGGGAAAAGACAAAGTTACCCCAAATAACCCCAAATCAAAATTCAAGATCCTTCTAGAATCTTTAAGAGATAGGTTAAAACCTTATAATACTATGCATGTTATTATGAAATGTTCATGATATACACAAATGGACTAGAATGCTCCTATCAAATAACATCAAGAATTATGCACTCAATTGAATCCTTTTAAGACCTTAAAGGTTATTAAGTACCTGAAAGAGGTGTGTTATAAGTTTATGTTATTCTTGGGATTCATCCTTGATTTTTAAGCAATCAAGATGCTATCTGAGGATGAGGTTTAAGATAACCCATGATTTTTAAGTAATTAGAAGGCTACCCTTACTCAAGAAAAACTCAAAAGTTAGTACTTGATTTTAAGCAATCAGGTTGCTATTTCATGACAAAGACGGAAATTTTTTTTGCGAAGTAAAACAAATATAATTTTTTGCGAAGCTTTAAGATAACCCATGTTTTAGCTCTCGATTCTTTCATCAAAGATACTCAACAAGATCCTCTAAAGCTAAATGAATTCTCAATTTGAAGGAAAATGGACCATAGATATGATTTCGACACTTTCCCACAAATTCTACCCGAAACGATATAGTCTATCAAGGTTTAGTATTTGAAATGTTGTGAAATTTTAATCCAGCAAGTTACTTTATTTCTTGAAATAGGATTGAAGTGTCCTTGTATTGGGATCCATACGATAGTGTTAAGAATGAGAAATAGAAATAGAATTGGGATCGAAGGTGTGTTCTCAAAATAAAATATACTATCAATCAAATCATAAAGGAAAGAATATTAAAATATAATATATAAGATATATTCCATAAACAATAAATTCTCTAAATATTATATCTCAACACTCCCCTCAAGTTGGAGAGTACATGTTATTCACATCCAACATGTCTTTACGAGTGTAGGTCAATAACACCCAAGTTGTCTTTAGGAGTGTAGGTCAATAGCACCCAAGTTGTCTTGGAGAAGAGAGTGTAGGTCAATAACACTTTTGTCTTCTAGTAGTGAAAATAGAGAGTGTAGGTCAATAACACTCAACTTGTCTTTGAGAAGAAAGTGTAGGTCAATAACACTTTTTGTCTTCCCAGTAGTGAAAATATCTGTTAAGTTAACTCTAAATAATATTTACTATGGACACCTTGGTTTGCTTTTTAGACTTTCAAGAAATTATTGAATTTCCAAGGAAGATGCAAAACCAAAAAATAGAGTCTTTGATTGGTTTTCATTTTTAGACTTTGGAGAACTTATTGAATTTACAAGAAAGATGCAAAACCAAAAAATAGACCCGTTTGCATTTGTAGACTTCTCAAGAAATTATTGAATTTCCTAAAAAGATGCAAAACTCATAAATAGACTGCCTTTGATTAGTTTGCATTTTTAGACTTCTCAAGAAATTATTGAATTTTCTAGAAAGATGCAAAACTCGATATAGATCGCCTTTGATATATCTTGAAGATCTACTTTCTTGATTTATGCATAAATGATTTACTATAGGATTGTAATTTGTTCCATTTAATTTGATTGGAACATGTGAATATCCTGGTTGATCAGAGTGATGAGTATAATAAGCATGTATTAAATAAACATCCCAAATTTTGAAGTTGGATAATAACACCAAGATCGGTGCTTTGGATCACCAAGATCGGTGCTCTAAACATCCAAAGTTTAGAGCACTAACTAAATAAACATCCGTGTCGTACGGGGATTGGCGGTAGGTTTCGAGTTGGACCGCGGGTCGTCGGGTTGCTTCACTGAGCGCGGGTCGGGTTTTCCGGTCAATCGTCGGACGCGTGTCAGTAGAGGCGCCAGACGCGTCTCTCCATCAGTTGCTCGACGCGTGTCCACCCTTTCCGGCAGCCGAGTGTCCATCGCCGATTGCCTAAGTTCATCCAATTTCCAGATTTTGGTCAAATTCTATATCAACCTAATTATTTTGGATTTTTCAATCTTCCAAATCGTAACTAGAATTAAATCGATTCCTTCACAAGAATTCAAGATCTCAAGTCCAGCTATCCAGATATATTTTTATTTTTATTTTTTTGATACTCACAGCGCTTAATAAATGAAGTCGAAAATCAAGAAAAATTCAGTTTTATAAACAATGTGATCACTAAATTGTACATGTGGAGACATGTGAGTAGGGGCGTCCTATGCAATGAGTATTGCATAAGATCGGACCATGAAGAAAATTACTCTCACTTTATAATGTCGTTTACTGTTGAGACTGATTTTTTTCACTCGATGACCTAGGTAACTCGACCTTAATTCTGAGCTAACTATGAACTCCTGTTTATTCAGAATTATCCTTAGATTTGCATGGGTGAGAGTGGCTCTAGTTCGCCGACTCAATAGGCCTCCCATTTCAGGGGTAAGACTGGGTGAATGGCTGGGGACGTGGGGTGCAAGATGGAATTCACTCCTACCCACTTTTAGGGATAGAAGAGAGGTAGTTTCCTTAAGCACGGACTCTAGGTCTTGAACAAGGGGCCCCACCCTCTCATTGGCCTGAGAGGGATTCGGTTTACTGGTTGGACCACAAACCAATTGTTCATTAGAGGATCAGTGAGACATAAGGAACAAGAAGTAACTTTAGGGGTAAAACGGTAAATTGACCCAGCTCTAGTTACGAACAACCTGTGAAGGATCGACTTACTAATCATGGTTATATCAAATGGACAGAAATATATCTATAGTGAGGGGAGTGCAACTACTAGGCTATAGTGGAGTGTCCTAGTAGTTAACGAATGTTGGTTAACAAAGTTAATGAGTTTAATCGGTTAATCTTGGATCGTTGGAGCCCATGATCTATAGGTCCATTACGTTCGTCTGCTAGCTCATATCGGACTAAACCATAGAACAGTGTGACAAGTGAATTCGAAGTGTTCGAATTCAAATTAGGGAATATGCGCTACATATATATGATATATTTAACCGTGTTTTTGTTTTGTTTACGAATTAAACAAAAAGAGAGAATCAAAGATATTTAAATAAGATTTAAATATTTTAATAAAATATGTGTCGAAATTGATTGAGATTGACCTTTGAATTAATATTAAATATTAATTAAATAGTTTAATTAATCATCTAATATTACTTTAATTTTAAATTAATTATTCAAATTAATTGCTGAATTAAAATTTCACTTAAATGGAAAAATCCATGTTTGAGTTTGTGGAATTTTGAGGTATNTAATTTTAAATTAATTATTCAAATTAATTGTTGAATTAAAATTTCACTTAAATGGAAAAATCCATGTTTGAGTTGGTGGAATTTTNAAACATTTGAGTGGAATTTTGAGTGTCAAAATTTGGTGATCTCAAATTTGCATGAACATATAAATATGACTCTATAAATTGAGTGATCAAGGTACATGTAACTTCCCCCTTGAGAAAAACTCTCACAAACTCTCTCTCTTCATATATACTAAATCCTTCCTAAGTTTAATCACTCACTCGATTCCACAATCTCGTTCTAAGGCCAGAGAATAATGGAGAAGATACTAGTGGTGGTTCGAAACCGATNACTCTCACAAACTCTCTCTCTTCATATATACTAAATCCCTCCTAAGTTTAATCACTCACTCGATTCCACAATCCCGTTCTAAGGCCAGAGAATAATGGAGAAGATACTAGTGGTGGTTCGAAACCGATTCATGAGGAAAAAAGAATTTGAACTACAAAAGGTTAGTACTCAAACACCATGAGTTTTAATACTTATGAACATGCTAGTTGTTTACTATAATTGATGTTCTAAGAGTGCCAAAGTTCCAAATTGTTTCCGCATATGTTGTATTANTTGATGTTCTAAGAGTGCCTAAGATCCAAATTGTTTCCGCATATGTTGTATTAACACCATCAAGACTATGTTGCTTGGAACGCATGAAGCCTTAGGCATAGGTTAAGCAGACTGTATTATAGGGCAAGCTCTTGATGTAGTAGTAAGACTACATCGCTTGGAATGTAAGAAGCTTTGGATGTAGGTTTTCTGACTATGCCTCTTGGAACGCATGAAACCTTGGGCATAGGTTTAGCAAACCGTATCGAAGGGCAAGCCTTAAGATGCGGTAAGACTATGNAGAAGCTTTGGATGTAGGTTTTCTGACTATGCCTCTTGGAACACACGAAGCCTTGGGCATAGGTTTAGCAGACCGTATCGAAGGGCAAGCCTTAAGATGCGGTAAGACTACGTCGCTTGGAACGCATGAAGTCTTGGACGTAGGTTAAGGTTGTGTCGCTTGGAACGCATGAAGCCTTGGACACAAGATTGTCAGGTGCATGTCTAGTGCCGTAAATCGTAGGGGGGGTGTCTTGGAGAATGAATCAAGTACAAAACAAGAACCTAGAAAGTACCAAGAAGTAGAGAAAGATCAAGAACATGGATCATGNAGATTGTCAGGTGCATGTCTAGTGCCGTAAATCGTAGGGGGGTGTCTTGGAGAACGAATCAAGTACAAAACAAGAACCTAGAAAGTACCAAGAAGCAGAGAAAGATCAAGAACTAGAACATGAATCAAGATTCTAGTTCTAAGGACAAGAACCAAGAACAAAAGACCAAGAACCAAGAACCATAGTACTAAGGCCCTTAAAGTAAAACTATGGTTTTAGAATCCATGGACCAAGGTCTTCAGGATAGATCAGGNAAGTAAAACTATGGTTTTAGAATCCATGGACCAAGGTCTTCAAGATCAAGATAAGGACCCCAAGTCAAGAACAAGAAATAGAGGGCCTAAGTACTTACAACAAGAACAAAGAATGTGGTACCCTAGCATATCAAGGACACGATTAAGAGCCTACAAGTAGGCTACTTACTAAGTCTTGTACTCATTCCTTATTCTCCATTTTTTTCAGGTGATAAGGAGCTGGTCGAGGTCAGGAGCGGACTCTGGAGCAGGTGTCATAGACAAACCTCACCTGTCATACTCAACCCTTTTGTTTTAAAATGTCTTGTATTTGTTTCTTATTTCGTGTTTTAACNACAAGAACCAAGAACAAAAGACCCAGAACCAAGAACCATAGTACTAAGGCCCTTAAAGTAAAACTATGGTTTTAGAATCCATGGACCAAGGTCTTCAGGATAGATCAGGATAAGAACCCCAAGTCAAGAACAAGAACTAGAGGGCCTAAGTACTTACAAGTCAAGAACAAGAACTAGAGGGCCTAAGTACTTACAACAAGAACAAGAACAAGACAAGAACAAAGAATGTGGTACCCTAGCATATCAAGGACAGGATTAAGAGCCTACAAGTAGGCTACTTACTAAGTCTTGTACTCATTCCTTATTCTCCATTTTTTTCAGGTGATAAGGAGCTGGTCGAGGTCAGGAGCGGACTCTGGAGCAGGTGTCATAGACAAACCTCACCTGTCATACTCAACCCTTTTGTTTTAAAATGTCTTGTATTTGTTTCTTATTTCGTGTTTTAACCATTATGTCGTATTTTAAATTACTTATGTACACGCACTATTTTGACATAATGTAAATTATGTTTTAAATTTTAATGGTTTTATCAAGATGAAAAATTTACCCGTCTTTTAGAGCCATCACATTAGCCCGGTCCTTACATGAGTTCTGGGTCGAGAGGACTTAGGCCTCGGGTTACTGTAGGCGTGGGTCTGGTTCGGGTTTACGAAGTGGGTTGCGGCTGGGCCGAGGAGCCTTGGGCCGCTGCAGGTTTGGGCTGAAGCGCTAGACTGGGTTCTCATGTTTCGATTTGGGTAGACCCGGGTCTGATAGATCTTGTCTNAATGTAAATTATGTTTTAAATTTTAATGGTTTTATCAAGATGGAAAAATTTACCCGTCTTTTAGACCCATCACATTAGCCCGGTCCTTACATGAGTTCTGGGTCGAGAGGACTTAGGCCTCGGGTTACTGTAGGCATGGGTCTGGTTCGGGTTTACGAAGTGGGTTGCGGCTGGGCCGAGGATTCTTGGGCCGCTGCAGGTTTGGGCTGAAGCGCTAGACTGGGTTCTCAGGTTTCGATTCGGTAGACCCAGGTCTGATGGATCTTGTCTTCCTTACCCGACTCCCTGTGTGATTTTTCAGCACCGATTCTCTCTCCTCTGTTCGTTGTTTCTGACGTCGATTTCAATCATTTTTCTCCCTCTTCCTCTCGGTTTGTCTCTCCTCTTCTCTCCCACAAAATTTCGTGGCTGATGGACGTCGGGGAAGAAAGATCTCGTTTCCTTCAAAATTGTTATTTTCAAATTCCGTTTCTGATGGTGGCGACGACTATTCACAAAGTATACTTGCTCTGCGTAGGTGTGTATAAGGCCGGTGGTCACTTCCGTCGTGTTGGTTGGTCGGTTCAGGGGTCGGAGTTGAGGTTTCAAGGCCGTGAGTCTCTCACCGGGTTCTCGTTGGGAAACTTCGATTTCCTATTCGATTTTTTTCTTCATTTCTACGTTTACAGATGATCTGAGGTGCTCTAGGAGTCGTGGGCTGAAGGCTGAACAAGAGTGAGCTATCCAATGAGTTCACTGTTGTGGGTAGCGAAAATTCTGGCGGTCGCTAGAATTTTTGCGTTTACCAATTTACCAATTTTATGGTCGCCCCAATTTTTGGTTGGTACATTGAGAAAATCCAATTTTTCAATATTTTCCTTGGATTTGTTTTAATGTTGGATTTGTTTTAATGCATAAATGGAATTACATAATTTCAATACTATTCCATAATTCAGTACTATTCTATAATTTCAAAATTGTCACGGGAATAGTTTTAGAGGCAACAATCTCTATCCAATATCTTAACCATGTGATATCATAACCATTTTTGCATGTATATGCATTTTTCGACACAAGAATTTGGTTCATTTACTAATATTTGTAATACTCTATAATGTCAAAGGGTGTTCAGATGGTTGACCATGTTTTCTATGGAGGTGTAGCAAAGTCTTGTCGAGGTTTAGTATTTCAAATGTTGTGGAATTTTAATCAAGTTCCTTTATTTCTTGAAATAGAATTGAGGTGTCATTGTTTTGGGATTCATACCATAGCGTCAAAGTTAGTGCAACACATACACATAAATAAAGAAAATGCATAGTCTAAATTAATAGTTTCTAAATCTTACGTACATAGAATATCTCTTGTCTTACAAGTTGTTCAATTGTAATCTCGTTAAATACAAGTTTATCTTGATAGGGCCTTCGAATGTTGAATTCTCGAGTCAAATGTTGCATTGTAGGTCGGGCTTTTGGATCTGGGTGGAGACATGCAAAGATCAATGTTAATGTGAGAAGTATACTTTGTGCCACTCCAATTTGGTGTAAAGGAGATTTGTGTCGTGAGTCTAACAAATCATTGATGAATATACGTGGCGTAGATTTAGACCACAAGTAAGTCAATAATTCTCCAGGATGCTTTCCCATTATTACTTCCAATGCCACCACTCCAAAGCTGTAGACGTCACATTTTTCAGTTATGAACACAGTGTATGCTAATTCTGAATTTGAAAAGAAAAATAATCAAAATTAATTATTTAAGAAAATAAATTAAGAATTCATTCATCGTTACTATAATATGGGCTCACCTGGAGCTATATATCCACAAGTTCCACCAACTGATGTATGATAAGATGACTCACGATAAAGTAATCTCGAGATACCAAAATCAGATAAAAAAGATTCTAGATTTGAGTCCAAAAGTATATTACTCATTGTAACGTCACGATGAATGATTGGAGTAATGCAATAATGATGTATGTATGATAAAGCATGTGAAACTCTTTGTATGACTTTCAATCTTTTCTTCCAATCCATTTCCACTGCTTCTCTATCGTTGCTCAACACCCAAAATAGGCTTCCCCTCTCCATGTATTCATAAATGAGAAACATGGAACGTTTATGGAGGCAATATCCATGAAGTTTAATGATGTTCTTGTGCCTTATCTCTTTCAACATATCAACTTCATTTTGGAAACTTTTGAAAAGAATTGTCTCTTGGGATTCACGGGTGTGGAGTTTTTTTGAGCTACGACCTTCCCGTTTGGAAGCCTTGCTCTATAGACACTTCCATACCCACCAGTGCCAATGCAATATTTAATATCAAAGTCTTCTGTTGCTTCAATAATATCTTCGTACGCAATCTTGCCATCATAATCCCATATGGAGAACACATTTCCATGCTTATTTGACTTAATCTCATGGGTGACACTTTTCCTTGTTCGACAACGAACAAGAGCTAAGCAAACAAAACAAAAGAACGAACAAGAAAATTGAAGGAAAACGAATCATCAACATTTTGAAAATTCCATGATTTTGTGAATCACAAGGATGAAGCAGGAGAATACTACCACAAAACTCTTGATTACCCAAAACAATACTACCACAAGGTGGATGAAGGATAATCTATATAAAAACCAAGGCACCGTCATCGTTGGGGATCAAACTGTTGAACGTGTGTGTAGAGACCTATTAGTGAGCGTTACGTGGACATCCAAAGTGCTTGTAATACTTAAAGTAAGGATAAAAGTAACTCAACTAAATTTAAATCAAGAAGTAAAGGATCCAAGGAAGGGAATTAAGCATTCAAGCATAGACAAAAGCCTTAAACAAGTAATTTCAATATCGTAACCAAAAAAAAAAAATCGAAGATTTAAGGCCTTGAAAATGATAGAAAAGGGAAGGGTAAACATAATTCCCAAATTTTTAATTGTTTATTAAGGGACTAAAAAAGGAAAAATGACTAGTAAAGATTTTTAAAAATAAATTTAGGTTTTTCAAAAAAAAAAAAAAAAACTCCTGAACTTCAAGATAATTACGAAATGCCACAGATTAGAAAATAAATGAGCAACTATCAGCAAATCCTCCATATCTTTATTTTCAACGGATACTTACCAAATTTGAGTATGTTTTGGAGGAGACACGGCTCATTACATCCAATGCCTAGAATTTAAATGGGTGATCGATTGCTCGTTGATCAGAGAAGATATTTCCAACATAAATATAAAAAAGTTATGACGATTCTGGAAGTTTCAACGTTAGTTTAAGCTCTCTCTATCAAGCCTGAAGTATTGGCAACCATTTGGAACAAGAATCAAGTTAAGTCGTGCCTTCAATCGTAAGTTATAGCCTTTTATATTTTGAGCTTTCTACTCTCTGGTTTCATTGGTTTCATCAAAATTCGAGAGAATTGTCTACCATTTTTTCTTCGAACTTGTTCTTACACCTTCTAAACAATATTACTCATAAGTTTTATGAAGGAATCGAGTGTTGAAAGAGCCTCAAATACCAATTCCCAATTGTGGCCGCCAAACTTATAACTTGAGAAAATCATCCCTAGCCTACAAGCAAGTTCGTTGAGTGATACTCATCCCATTTGCTTTCTGCACTTTCAAGAAGAATTTCCATAGACGACCACGAGGGCTAACAAGTCCTGGAGAGTGCCCAATTGAATAAAGTCATTTTCAAGTACAAATTGGGGTTAAGGATTGAATTCCCATCTACCGCCCAATTTTCTTAAAATTGAGCATTCCTTTAGCTTAAAGAGGATTAATATGAGTAATTTTGATGAAGAACTCGAGAGCTAAAACTTCCTAGGACAAGGTATCCAAGAAAATGAAAATTCGCATTTTCGGGTGAGTTGCAAACTGAAGAATTTCAAAAATTAAGGTCACACACTTAAAGACTTCTTCCAAAACAATTCCTTTAGCTAGAGGGGAGTATAAGGAAGAAATTTTATGAAGAAATCGGGCTCTAAAAACCTCAAGAATCGGTTGTGTAACAATCTGAAATTTTCTACTTAATTTAAGGTTGCTACGGTATACATGTCATAAACATGAATGCGGAAATATTTCATTTAGATTTTCATAAAACATAACCTTAACCTTAAAACACAGCCATGTACTTACATGTTTTGAAAACACATTTAAAACGACACAACAAAATACTAAATAAAATAAATAAATGTTTAAATTAAAACATCCTATTCTAGCCTAAGTCTAAGAAAATAAATACGAATACTCTATGCATGTGTCATGGTCTCGAGTTGCGATGTCGTCGTCAGCCGTGCGAGAATGTCTTGCCTTAACCTGAAAAATGTAGTAGCATGTGACTTGAGTATTTAAAGAAATACTCCGTAAGTGACCCCACTATTGGAGGTTATGCAACAAGAACATGCAAAATGTTATGACGGGACCTATCATATCAGTCTATTTTTCTTACAGCACTATTCTAATGGGCAGCTTGGATCTGTATTATATGCTCTACACACAGCCCATACGTGCGGGTATGGGCTCACCAGACAATTCACACACCGCTGACCCCCTTTTCTTGTCGGACGAGTCTTCTCTGGTAGCTCTACTGCTGCCGACACCTATTAGAATTAGTAATTGTCACGGCAGCATTATGTAAAACATAATGATACTTCGCCTGTCTCGTGGATGTACGCGTCCATACCCTCGTGATGGAATAGGGGTATCCCCCAATGCATGAGCACACATAATGCATAATGTCCCAACATTTTTCCGTTTTCATTATCATTTAATACAACCTTGCTAGCGTTCTGTACATATCATATCATTTTTCATATCATTTCACATATCGTTCATCATTCATATCATATCGTTTCTCATTCTTCAGCTCTCATATCATACATAATTCTATTGGGGTTATATTTCATGTCATTTATCGTGATTTCATGTCATTCATATCAGGTTGTATACACACAATTTAGGAGACATAACATAACGTCTCATGCGTTTAACATAACATTTCATCATATACATATCATACCATAACATATTGCATCAGAATATATCATATCATAAATATGTCAATTTATCACATATCTCGTACCATAACATATTTCATATCATATGACAACATATATATATCATTCACATGTCGTATCATAATCATATCATCATAGGAACATACCCTAACGCTATCGTTCTATCAATTAATCACAAACATATCCCTTTCTACCCATAACCTACCCGTATTCTTTTATCAAACTCTCATATCCATAGTACTTTGGTATGTAACCTAACCTTAACGTTTCATGAACATATCTTACTCCTATCGTTACATTTTGTTTTGTGCATCCTTCTCGTATCCTATCTCATACATATCATTGGGCACATCGTATCCTGATTATTATCATACAATTCACATATTATAACACATACATAACATATCATAAGCATATCGATCCACAGACAATTCACACATATCAATATATATGACACATGCAGAACCACATGACACATGTCAACATCAAATACCAAGTCAATAGTAAGGTCACTTACCTGGTTAGCTTAAGTCGTTGTCATGAATATATCCTTAACGAGAGTTCGATTCCGTCCTTTGAAATCCAAATCAACCTATGTGAGCCCATGACATCAGTTTCAAGTTTGAACTCTATGAAATTATTTCTCTAATTTACATTGGTGATGCTTAAAAGTCTTGAAGGGTAATATATATAATGTTATTTTCAACTAGACAAAATTGAATGGAGTTACTTGCTCTCTAATATTTACGTTTTATTTTTAANTTGCTGAATTAGATTTATAGAATAGTGTAATGATACCAACAGAACTCTTAGAGCAAAGACTAGACAAAACTTCTTCTACCTCTATTTNTATTTTTAAATTCTTTTCAACAAATCTTTCCTCAATCTTCCCTCCTCCCTCTCTGTAATTATTTTTATTCTCTAAATAGATTTTCAATTTTTTAAATATTTTAACAAATCTTTCCTCCATCTTCCCTCCTCTCTCTGTAATTAGTTTTATTCTGTAAATAAATTTTTAATTCTGTAATGNAAGGTCTTGTTACATAATGTGACAATTAAATTCCTAGAACCTAAATTCCTAGAACCTGTCTAGAACCACTCATTCGTATCATTAAATTTCTTTTCCAAATTTCATTTTGACCATTGAGATTGGAAAAGAAATCGCAATCGACACCCACTCAGCTTCCATCTTTTGAATCTGAAGTGAAGTGCAGCTAAAGCAAAATCAATCAAGTGAACATCCTAACTTCTTTGTTTGAAGTTTGAAACTCGAGCTTTATCGAGGTGCGACTGACTTGTTGAAGCTTTGTTTCTCTTATTCCAAAACAATAGATTTGCAATTTTCATATGGGAAAAAGCTTCTCGTGGTAAGATGGTCTCTAGAGTAGTTTGGTAGTGTTTATGTTTCTCTTTTTTTTTTTTTTGTTAGTTTTTTCTTTTAGGAATGAAAATTGTTNAGAGAGGTGAGTAAATTTTATTTTATTTTTTATTTTTATTCTTAAGTAATCCTTTTTTTAGTTATTTATTTATGAATTATTATTATTATTTTATTTTTTTTATGTACATATTTTTTATAATTATTTTTATTTGTTTATTTATTTTTATTATTATTATTATTTTGGGCTATTACAGGCTACCCAATAAGTTCTTTGGTTTGAACTCCGGTGACGAAATAGTTTTTCGACAAATTTTGGAGGTGAATAACTTAGGCTAGGATCCACAAAAAGGTATGAAATCAATCCCTAGTTCTTCCTTATAATACTATCTTTAAGTTTTACGAAGAAATCAAGAGAAAAATGCATTAAACTGGAGAGTCAAGTTTTAAGGCGGCAGAGACACTACCCGCCCAGGTCTTCTTCCTTCTAAAGGAAGAAGACAATGACGTGGCTAGTTTAGTTGAACCGGCCATGTCAACCCACAACTCGACCCTTCCTCGATTTTTCTCAATTTTAAATCTCTTCTAGACCAATCGTTATGAAAAACTTTATAATTTTAGAAACTAGACACTCTAAGGATTCTGTCTTTTTTTTTTTTCTTTTTTTTTTTTGAAGTAATTTGGATACCGAAAGCTCGAGAACAGAGGTCCCGAACGTCAATGACATAAGTAGGCATCTTAGATTTTTCTTAAGAAATAATTGTAAGAGTTGCTTGGATTTCTGTATAAACCTTAGCCCAAGTATGAATTAAGAAAATATGAAAGAAAAACACCAAGAACCGTGAGTTAAAGCCCTGAACTTCTCAATTTGCTCGTGATTGAAGTAATGTTAAAATAACCCACTAAACTAACTTCGCAACCTATAAATTTTTAATAGAATATTATGGCATGTTAAGATTATATATGAACTTTTGTGGTCATTAGTGAAAGTTAAGTAGCTAAACCAAGTAACGGCGAAAAATGACCATAATGCCCCTAAAGTAACTTATCTTCGGTTCATAGTCTAGATGACCTCCAAATACTATGAAACTTTATAATAGATCTTATTTTATGATTATTAATTGTTTTGTAAAGTTTGAAAGCTATTGGAACACATTAGCTAAATCAAGAATTAAAGGTAAAATGACCAAAATACTCCTAGGATTTTTTAAAGATAATTCAAGGTCTAAACACCCTCCAAATTACTTACTTACTTTTTGTAATGCTTATTCTCAAGAATATAAAAGCATGTTAAGAATTTCAAGTCGACTCGAGCAAGTTTAGAACCTAAACTAAGTTAGGGCCTAAGAAACACTTAAAGAAAATATCTCAAGTAATTCTTACTAAAGATCCAAAACTCTTCTAGAATTATCTAAGAACATTTTATAAATTCATGACATCTTGAATGATTCATGCTGGTTAATGTTCATAAGTTATGAATACATGTTATGATTTACGCCTCGATAAATTAAGAACCTTAGAAAAGCAAAGAATGATTGTGAACCAAGGAAAATGTCACGAAAACTCTACAACTACCAAGATAAGAAGAATTCTAGATATGACTCAAGTATAATGGACCAAAGTCCTCTGAGAAACTCAAGAAAATCTTAAACCTCCCATGATAGAGCATGTTCATGATTCAGACTACATCGCTTGGAACGTAAAAAGTCTTGGATATAGGTTTACAAACTATGCTATTTGAAATGTATGAAGCCTTGAGCGTAGGTATTTAAAATATGCCGCTTGGAACATATTACAAGTCAGATCCTAGATGTAGAAATGAAAGAAGATCCCCTTCTCCAAAGAAATGAGATTTGATAGGATACACAACACATACAAAATGAACCAAATTTGCCGTAGAGGCGGAAAGCCGCATAAGTCTTGGATATAGGTTTACAAACTATGCTATTTGAAATGTATGAAGCCTTGAGCGTAGGTATTTAAAATATGCCGCTTGGAACATATGAAGTCTTGGGCATAGATTTTCAGACAGTATCCTAGGGAACGTATGAAGCCCTAGTGCGGGATCAAACTATGTCACTTGGATGTAGGTTAAGACTATGTTGCTTGGAACGCATGAAGCCTTGGATGTAGGTTAAGACTATGCTGCTTGGAACGTACAAAGCCTTGGACACAGGTTGTCAGATTCATGACTAGTACCGTAAAATATAGGAGAAGTGTCTTGGAGAACAAACTAAGAACAAAACAAGAACATTTAACCAAAAACAAGACAACGATCAAGGACTAGAACATGGATCAACATCGAAGTTCTAAAGGCAAGAAACCAGAACGTTAGTACTAAGACCCTTAGATCAGAACCAAGGTTCAAACCTCAAAATCAAAGACCAAAGTCCTCCATCTAAGAACACATAAGTTGAACACTTGAGAAAAGAATCAAAGGGCCTAAATACTTGCAACAAAATCCATAAAAAGTAAAGAAATGTGGTACCCTAGCATATCAATGATTTCCATGTTTTTGTACTTACTCTATGATTTCCATGTTTTTCAGGTAAATAAGAAACTGATCAAGGTTGGGAGCAGATTCTGGAGCAGGTGCCATAGACATGCCTCACCCACCGTACTTAACCCTTTTGTTTTTAAATATTTTGTCTTCTTCCTTATTTTGTGTTTTAACTATTATCTTGTATTTTAACTACTTATATATGAACTCTAATTTAATATGATATAAATATACTGCATAATATGTTTTAATTTTTTTTTGTTTTATTTTGTGAAAAATTTGCCTGTCTTTTTACACCATCGAGTCAACCCATAGTTGCAGCAGTGACAGTGCTAGTCTTCCCCCTTAAGCGCATGTACCTGCACGTGGGAGGCCCTCCATTTGCGCATGAGGGGATGTGAGGTGCGCGAGGTTGGCTTTTTTCACTTGGTTGACCTTCTATCCAATTGTTTTTTATCTTGGTGTGTTAACCTTAAATTTACTTGAATTTAAACCTACTAGAGAAATCTCAGAAAATTTAAAGTTCCTAATACGTGGAAAAGCTAGCTTGGGAGGACACACATGATCCATATAAATAACCATTCGAACCTTGCAGAAGTGATACTTGTGGGAATGGCTCTAACACGCTAGCATGTGATTGTCTTAAGTGGTTAGGTATATATGTTTAGGATTCCAAGAGAGTACTTTTGGATGAGAATGTAATATACATTATAGAAAATTACCAAAATTCTTTTAGGATGATATTCTAAGTTGCATACTAATTTTGATGCTTTTAGCTGTGCTAGAAAGGGAATATGCAGGATCAAGACTTCGATTAAAGACAATTTAGACAAGTAAGTTATGCATGATGTAGAAAAGTACCTAAATACCCTTTGGACAAGATTTTGAGGTGAATGTTATTGTAAATATTTCCCACTAGGTTAGAAAAGAGGATGGACTATTTAGATCTACACTCTAGGTGTCGATTATGCATCGATTATGGAGACACATACCAAGGGGCACGAGACAACTCTCTCTAAGAAACTCGACAAAATAGTCCTGTAACTTCGGAGAAAGGGTGCCTCCTCACAAAGGGGGTTGCAGTGACCAGGCCCGGGTGACTGTTTACCAAAAACACAAGTCTCCGCAAAGTCGTAACCCAGTGACGGAAGGACAAGAAAGTTGGTGACCTGATGACAGGGGAGACACGCTCGCGCGGTCCCTTTTCAATAATGAAGAGACATTAATAAAATTATAATGATTCTACTTTTAATACAAAACTATATCGTTACTCCATGCACGTCATTAAAGTTTTTAGACTAACTCAAGCAAATAATAAGCATACCTCAAAATCTTTTAAAAATAATAGTTAAAAAGAATAGTTAAAAACATGTCTATCTAAGTGAGTATATCAAGTTTATCTATTCATGGTGTTCGTGTTTAGACATAGTTTGAACTCAGCTTCGGTTGATGAATTTTCAACCATTATTTTTCACATTTCAGTTAAATTTCAATAATTCCAATATTTTGTTTTGAACAGTTCATTATAAGACTTTGAGGTATGATTATTTTCTACTTGAATTAGTTTAAACACCTTCATGTCATGCATATAGTAACCGTCCAATCATACATTTTGAAAATTTACCTACCAAATAGTAAAAAACCACTATTAAAAAAAAAACTATTATTTAATTTTCTTTCATAAAAATGAAACACTTCATATATAAAACACACCCTAAACAGAGAGAATAAATTTATATATGTGCATAAGGAAGTGTCTGTACAACATGATATTGGTGAATGAGACATAATAAATAACAAAAGCAAATAACAGAGTCTCAGCTCAAACCACTTCACCAACCTCGATCAAGTATACCAAACACTTATGCTGGCAATGGTTCTTCCATAACTGCATTCAACAAATTTAATGTGTTATGAAACCAGTAGATTTAAAAGGGTAACTTTTTCTTTTCTTTTCTTTTTGTTTGAGAGAGAGAAAGAGAAAAAGAGACCTCTTCTCTTTGTGGAGGCATCAGATGAAACAATTACAGCATCTTCTTCAATGGCATCATCAGCTGCAACAGGTTTTTTGGTTGGTACGTTGGGAAGATCCAACTTTTCAGCATTTTCTTCGGATGTTGGGACCTCAGGCAGATCTTCAACCGTGAGCTGAGAAAAACGTTGATTGGGGATCGCCTTGAGATAGTATAGTAAAAGACGAATGGCAGCAGCCGTAGCTATTAATGTTATGAGTTTATAACTTATTCTGGTTTCTCTGTTCAATTAAATGACTGAATGGACCGACCCTATGATGCAGGATGAAAAATAATGATGAATAAGACAACAAAACATATGGTACCTGAGCTTCCAAGCTTTCAAATTCTGCTAAGATTTGCTCCTCATCTTCTTCTGATAATTTCTCTCCTAAGATGGCATTAATTTCCTTCAAAAATATAAATAAAATTTAGGCACAAGAAAAAGGAAACATAATGATATTGGAGCACAGATATTAAATAAAAGAAGTAGATGAATAGAATGATCCCAAAAATCTAATTCAGTTACCGTGCACAACGACGAAGTCCTAACTTTTAAGATTTACTGAAAGTATGAAACTAAATTTGGACATGTGAAAGTACGGGACCCTAATAGAGACAATTCACACCAACAAAGAGCTAAATGAATAGTAGAATCAATAAAAGAGTTGGAGCCTTGTTCTAACAACCAAAAGCAGCAATGATCAAATTCCAAAAAGCTGTAGCAAAGGTGAAAACACCCTCTTTATCAATGTTCCAAACCCATGTGTTCTCTTGGTCAGTGAGGACAATTAGGGTTGTATATGGGTGAGGACAATTAGGGTTGTATATGGGTTGGGTTGAGTCCGTTCGGTTTGAGAAATTTTTTTGGACCAACCCAAAAGTTTAGGTTGGTTGGATTGATAACCCAACCCAACCCGAACTTGTTTCACAACCCAACCCTACCCAAAGTATTTTGGGGTTGGATTGGATTGGATTGTCAAGTTGTTCAATATTTAAAAAAAAAAAAAAAAAAAAAATTAATTTGTTATTTCTGCAATAAGAAAAGGGGTATGTAGAGAGAGAGGGAGGTCGGGTTGATCCAATTCTTTGTCCACTCAACCCGAACTGAATCAAGTCCTAGTAACACAACCCAACCCGAAAATACTATCTAACCCAACCCAACTCTTATAATTCGGGTTGGGTCAGTTCGAGTTCTTGGGTTCTCAAGTTTAATGTACACTCCAAAGGAAGAGTGATGATAGCAAGTTGGATATGTTTCAAGGACATGTTAATCGATTATAAGTAAGGTGAGTTGAGAAGGAGCATTGAGAATAAGAAATATTTTGGAGAATAGTTTGGAAAGAGTTCTTTTTTTTCCTTCTTTTTCTTCTTCTTTTAGGAGAAACAGAATCTTATTTTATTAATGAATCAAATTACCAAGGATCAAGAAAAAATTACCTTTAGTGGTTAAAAAATGATTTCCAAGTACAGACGAGAGTAGTAAGAGTATAATGATTACGTTGTAGTGAACATTTACACCAATCAAAAGCACTAAAAAGAATAGTTGGACTGTAACCCAATGAAAACCCATTCATTTTCGCCATAAGATCCACAAAAAAGCTCTATTCATGGCACAACAAATAAGTTTCTTAGTTCATTTGAAAGGATGCCCCACAAGGATTGAGGTAAGGAAATCAGGGATATCACTTGGCATGACCAAAGACCACCCAAATACTTCCAGAACCATAATATTTAGAAAAAGAACAGACAATAAGTAGGTGAAAATGTGATTCTGAGTTCGAGGAATAGTTATAAGGTAAAGTGCTTGGATTTGGAGAGAGTATCAAGCTTTCAGAGTGCTTGGATTGTATCTGTTTGACAAATTACTTGAGTACCATAGGGGCATATTCTGTGTTGGGTTTCTGAAATGGCAAGGCTGGATAGTTTATCAAGGAGTTTGCATCAAGAAATTGGTCAAACCAAGGAGCATGCTGACTTAAGAATTCAATATAAAGGCAACCCATTACCCAAGGCCGGCAGTTTCTAAGTAACACCTACCTAGAGATTGCATGTTCAAATTTTCAAGTGAACGTAATAAGAAAAATCCTTCATGTCTCCAAAGTCTGGGCCTCAAAGCAGGTGCAAGACTTTATCTCAACATTTAAAATATATGCATAATAAAATAGAAAAGATACACAAAATTATGCAATTGTTGTCACCCAAAGCTAAGGAAGAAGATGATCCCCATATTGTGATAAAGTTAGGTGATGAGAACATTGAAATTGTCAAATGAGAGATTGTTAGTGAGAAGGAATCACTACAAGGGAAGTAAGATTCGGATTACCTTGTTGATCGAATATCTCAAGACAAGAACACTAGTTTGAGATTCGAATCGTTTCACAAGCAAGATTGATCATGTAAATTTTGAATGATTCTAAACATGCAACCTAAACTACATAACATTGCAAAGAAACTTAGCCCTTAGCTAAAGGAAAGGTAAGAACACTTAGTCCTAATGATAAGGAATCACTCCAAGGGAAAGTAAAATTTGGATTACCTTGTTGATCAAATAGGCAAGAACACTTGATTGAGATTTGAATCACTCCACATGCAAGATCGATCATGTTAAACTTGAACGATTCTAAACATACAACCTAAACGATATAGAATTACAAAGAAGCTTAGTCATTGGCTAAAAAAAAGCACAAACGCTCTTTTTACTACATTCTCTAAGTCTCTTTTACAAATATAACATACGGCTTTAGCCTTAANTACAACCTAAACTATATAGAATTACAAAGAAGCTTAGTCATTGGCTAAAAAAAAACACAAACGCTCTTTTTACTGCATTCTCTAAGTCTCTTTTACAAATATAACATACGCCTTTATATAGCCTTAAAATCAAAGTTATTGTGAGAGTAAAATCAATCAAGGTCAAGGATAAGATCTGCCCATTCAATAGTCTCCTAGTCCTTTAAGTTACGGCCAAGCTTTAAATCTCAAAAAGAATTTCCGGTCCTTGCAACGAGAAAGACTATATAATAGAGGGTAACGAGAGGCCAATATCAAAGTAGTGATCCATGCGTCCATCCAAAAGAGGGTGGTGGCGCCATTACCAACTTGGAGACAGATTTTGTTGGGATTGTATCTGTTTGTTTATCTTCCGCAAGCAATTAACAATTATTGTGTTAAGTTACTTTCTTACTAATGCACCATTGGCTATACTAATAGTAATATTTTAATTAGGTGTATCCACTATTCTAACCATCCAAGCCCACGGCTAGCAGATATTGTCCTCTTTAGGCTTTTCTTTCCAGGTTTCCCCTCAAGGTTTTAAAATGCATCTGCTAGGGAGAGGTTTCCACGCCCTTATAAAGAATGNCTGGCACACCGCCTCGTGTCTACCCCCCTTCGGGGAACAGCGAGAAGGCTGGCACATAGTCCGGTACCTAGCTCTAATACCATTTGTAACGACCCAGATTCACCGCTAGCAGATATTGTCCTCTTTGGACTTTCCCTTTCGGGCTTCCCCTCAAGGCTTTAAAGCGCGTCTGCTAGGGGAAGGTTTCCACACCCTTCTAAATGGTGGTTTGTTCTCCTCCCCAACCAATGTGGGACTTCACAGTTTTGTTCCCCTCTCCAACCGATGTGGCAATCGACCCCCCTTCGGAGCCCAGTGTCCTCGCTGGCACTCGTTCCTCTCTCCAATCGATGTGGGATCTCACATCTATTCTTCTTTTGTCTCGTGTGGGCTCTTTCTCCCATATAAGAGGGTTATCAATCTTACTATTTGATAATTAGATTATTGGAATACAAGAATATTTAATTCCATCAAAATTAAGATATAACTTGTAACCATAATCTAACTTGTAAACCAGGTAATAGAATAAAAAATTCAAATATGATCCTAATAAAACAATCAATTTAAAAAAACTTACGAACTTACATCTTGATATGCCTTAGCTTCAGCGGTATCATCCATCAGCTTTTGGACATCATCTATATTAATTTCACTTTGTATAGCTTTGATAGCATTATTACCAGCCTTCAAACTTTCAAAAACAGCTTTCTGTTTGCTGGCCAATTCAATATCTGACAACTGAGCCAACAACAATATTAAAGCACGAACATAAATTTCTAGAGTACAAAAAGTTTTGTGAAGAAGACGATTTAATTCTTAAGGGGTGGAACTAAGAAACCAAACCTTACTATTGCAACCGCCAAAATCTTGATTTTAAGATCTAATGCAACCATTACTTTTAAGAGAAACAAAAAAGTATAAATTTCAAGTTAAAAGGGAGAAGACAATGAGATTTGAATAGACAAGGGAAAAATTAACAGAACTCACTTGTTGCTCAACATTAATCAGCCAGGCATCAACTTGCTTTAATAATTCTTCTTGTGCCTTTTTCTTCTTCAAAGCTAACAAGGCCCTATCCTTTTTCTTTTGTCGAACTAACTCTCTTGCAGCGTTCTTTTCTGCTTCAATGACAGCATCAAGCTAGGGGAAAAAAGGTCACGAAAAGTAAAAAATAATTGTTCAAGTTTCAAAGTAAAATAAATAATGACTATTTATTGGTTCTGAGTCTTATGCCCAGGGTAAAAGCAACTTTACTTTATGAGTTTATGATAATTTTGGTCAGGCATAATTCAATACCATGATTCATAGATGACTTAAAAAATTATTTAAAATATTGTTTAATTAATACAAATAATTCATCAATTTGAATCCCCCACCCCCATGTTGAACTCAAAAAGAAAATACTCATAATTCATCAATATGTCATATTGAATAAATTAAATTTAGATCATTAAAGAGGAGTTTATGGCACCATTCTGAGATATGGAAAATCATAAATATTTTGAGAGATGGACTTTCAGGAGAATTCTTTACATAGATATCTTCAAGGTTTCAAGCTTTTTTTAAAAAAAATAATGCATTAATTTTATGAGATATCATTAAAGTTCCATGGTTTTCTAGAAAGAATTCCATAATAAATGCAATAATACTAATGAGACTTACATTTGTTTANTTACATAGATATCTTCAAGGTTTCAAGCTTTTTTTAAAAAAATATGCATTAATTTTATGAGATATCATTAAAGTTCCATGGTTTTCTAGAAAGAATTTCATAATAAATGCAATAATACTAATGAGACTTACATTTGTTTAATATTTTTTTCAAAACACAAGATGCATACCAAAACACGTACCAAGGAGGCAAGCCTCTCTCACATCAAGAGGTGACAAAACAGCATCATCAAAGTGAAATGAGGTGCACACGAATAAATAAACAAATNACAAGATGCATACCAAAACACGTACCAAGGAGGCAAGCCTCTCTCACATCAAGAGGTGACAAAACAGCATCATCAAAGTGAAATGAGGTGCACATGAATAAATAAACAAATAAAATTCTCATGTAAAATATCATTTTGATCCATGTACTTTTAAAAGATTNCATCATCAAAGTGAAATGAGGTGCACATGAATAAATAAACAAATAAAATTCTCATGTAAAATATCATTTTGATCCATGTACTTTAAAAGATTTGTTCTATTTTTGTCTCTATACTTCCAAATATCCATATTTAATCTCTGTACTTTCAGTAAATACTAAAATTAGTGTTACTGTTAATTTATGGTTTTTCTAAAGAAAAATAGTCTCTATGACCATTCCCTCTATAAATTATGGACAAATATTAGGTGTGTTAAGATTTACTAAAAGTGTAGAGACTAAAATAGAATACGTTACAAAGTACATGGACCAAAATTGTATTATAACCTAAAAATATATATATATCAATAATTTGTAAAGGAAACTAGTTCTACAATGTCTAAACATGGAACATGAATATTTTATACATGAAAGGAAGTAAAAATACACAATAATTTTCCATTCTAGTAAAAACTNATATTTTATACATGAAAGGAAGTAAAAATACACAATAATTTTCCATTCTAGTCAAAATTAACAATCAATTAGCAATTTCACTGCATGCCCGTCAGTAGTGCCAGATCAATCAAAACATTAATTAGTTCAAACAGTTCAGAAATTGGAGTATTAGCTACAAACAAAAGAAAACAAGGTGTTTTTGTGTTGTGATATAAGGTAATGAGGATGCTGAACTGAGAGCAAAAGAGAAACGTTCAAAGAGAGGAAAAGAAGTAAAAAGCTATTTAGAGGAAACAATTGATGAAATGAATCAAACTTTTGAAAAACTGCCCTATCTTCAGTTGCTACTTGCTGGTTCTTTAGTTTCAAACTTCAATGAAAGGAAACATTTTTAAGGAATTGAAGGATAAGAGAAACAGAAAATGACACTTCAAACAAAATTTATGAGATAATTGCTTTAACTACACCTACCCAAATCAGCTTGGCTTTGCTTTTGAGCTCGACATAACAAAGAAGTTGAATAGTACTATTTCTTGGAGAATTTATAGGGCAATGGAAGAAAACATGATCTTCGTCTACACTAGTCTTCATACAAAGAACATATATCAAAGGTCATCTTCAATTACCTTCTAGTGGCAACTGCAGAAAAAGCACAAGTAGTTTTTTAACTGTACAACTCGATTGAAAAAGTCGAATCCTCCAATTTTAAATCTTCTAAACTAATGTTATTATTGCTGATTTTGCCTAATTATTCTTCAGGTCTGAGATAAATTCAACAGTCTTTATAGCATTATATATCCTTACAAAACACAGTGTATCCAAAACTACAAGTAAGAAACATCAATCTTGTCACTATCAAAGAGTCTCTCATATGCCTTCTCAAAGTCATGTTTGATCTCCTTTGTTCTTTCTTCTCATCTTCTAATTCTATTATTTATCTGTTGATATAGGAAACAAATATTTTATTAAATTACTTGATAGGAAAAGTAAATATCTTATTGATGATATTGAATATTGCAAAAGGGAATACCAATACCAGAAATCCTATCAGATAGAGTTACATAAAAAGCTCTCCAATTANTTTTTTTTTTTTTTTTTTTTTTTTTTTATGTATATACAGGCCAGAGTTAAAGGCCTCACAAGGCAAACTCTTTCACATATAAAATGAGAATATACAAGATCAATACAAGGGGAAAAAAAAAAAGAGAACAAGAAAGGAGCCAAAAAAAAAAAAAAAAAAGAAAAAAGTTCCAGTTCAAAAGGAGGGAGAAAGGACAATCCCAAGAATTTTTGGTAACAGAGACCCAAGCGTAGGTCTGACATCTGAACTACTCCAGCACATACATGCATTAACCAACAATGAATGAGTAAACTTTTTGTCACAATCAAAGAAAATATAACATTTATCATGTTCTTTTAGCTCAAAACTTCTCGAACTAGACAACACACCATCAGTAATAAATCTTAGAGCTTCATGGAATTCCAAGAATTAGATAGCAACTGCAAAATACCTTTGTAATATAAGCTAATTACATCATATAAAGGTTAGAACATTCTCAATAATTTTCCCAGAGGCGTTTTCAAACTGCAGAACTTGAACATACAAGCAAACAGGGAAGTCCTTCATGGGTTTGTAAGTAAGGAATACATCTCCATTGGTATGAGGCCTTTTGGGGTAGCCCAAAGCAAAGCAATGAGAGCTTATGCTTAAAGTGGACAATGTCATACCATGTGGAGAGAACAAACTATGGGGCTGAGAGTAAACACGAAAAGGGTCTTATAAACCAATTTATTCTACCTAATAATGCTAAAGTTATGCTCTAACAGCCACACAAACAACACACATTTTACCACGGCTTGCAATTCCAGAAACATATTCAGTTCTTTCCAATCCAGTTTCATTCATACGCAATTTAAAGAATCCAACTGCAGGAGTAAATTAAGAGTAGGGGATGAATTGAAAACCTGCTGTTGATATTGACCTAGTTTGCGTCTCTGCGTCTTGAGAGAAAGAATCGCTTTATCAACATCGGTGACTTTAGGCTTCTTGACGAACAAATTCCCCATCTACTTCTCCCAATTGGAACACCGATCACTTTGTTTCTTCAACTTGGGGAATACGAGTGATTGCCTTAGCAGAGGGATTGAACAGCACAGATCCGTCAATCCCTCATTCCTCGTCTTTGATTCCTTTGAAGAATGAAGAGCCACCGGATTGGCTTCGGACTCGGCGTTAGGGAGCCAGGGCTGGGTTCTCGTTTTCATTTCCTTTTCCTTTGTTTAATTTTTTTTTTTTTTTTTTTTTTTTTCCTTCCCTTAATGAATTGTGAAAATAAAAATTATTTCGTCCAATCAGACCATTTAAAAATTATTTTTATTGTATTTTACATATCATTAAATCAATAAAAATTCAATGAGGAGCTCACGTAATTACTTTAGGGAGAACGCCAGCTAGTCAACCAAGTAAATGCTCTTACTATCAATTTAGTTATAACTTGAATGTTGTATGATGACAGGTATCTCGTGGCTTTGCATGTGTCATATGCTTACTATATATAAAAGGTTACGAAATGATATGCTTACGGTATGATAGGTGAATTAGATGATATATGTTATGAGATGATATGATATGCCTGATGATATGCTCGTGACATGAAATATGAATGTTATGATATATGTTATTGTTGGGTTTTATGTCCTAAAACTCATAGTTTGTAAACAAAGATATATTCTATTTTCAATAAAGTTATTATTGATGTTTATTCAGTAAAAATTGGTTGTTGAATAAAGTGAACTTTACGATCCTTAATCTAAATCCAATAAACTAAGAACACTCTGGCTATAGTATGATTACTTGAACTATATGTAGAGACATAAGAGTGGATCAAGTTCAAGTATATAGTCAAAATGATCTATAGTATAAGGATAAGGCTGAGTACCTTATTCTGGGGACACTATGGATGCGGCCCACTTTTGTATATGATATAAACAATGTGATCACTAAATTGTACATGTGGAGACATGTGAGTGGGGGCGTCCTATGCAATGAGTATTGCATAAGATCGGACCATGAAGAAAACCACTCTCACTTTATAAAGTCGTTTACTGTTGAGACTGATTTTCTTTTCATTCGATAACCTAGGTAACTCGGTTTTAATCCT
>NW_019646444.1:134999-162431 GCF_002806865.2 Cucurbita pepo subsp. pepo
GGCATCGCAAGTTAAGAGACCATGACACATGTATAGAGTAGTTTGCAATTTAAATTTCGTAGACTATAGGTTAGTATAAGACATTTCCATTTTATTTTATTTCAACTTTTGTTATTTTATTTAAATACCTTCTAAAAAATATGTAAATCCATGACTATGTTTTTATAGCAAAGTTTTGAATAGAGTATTTTCGCATAAAATGATTATGATATGTATACAGTAACAACTTTAGGTTAAGTAGAAATCGACGGTCGTTACAAATAAAATTTCACTGAGTTTACTTGGTTGAGTTACTTCTTGCTCACCAGCAACACTATCACTTGAATTTTCAGACGCATCAATACTTAACCAAGTGTGTAGTTTGCACTCCCGTCTTCTGTTGTAGATTTTCTTCAATATTCTTCGAGTCTGGTAAGACTTTCTTCTTCGAGAACCACCATGAAGATGCTTCATAAAAAGAAATTACATCTCTTGAAGTGTAGCATCTTCCACTTGTTGGATCACAACAGTTCAACCGTATCCAACAAATATACACTTCACTTGTTTCTTGTCAAACACTGCAAGATGTCTATTCTTTCTTTTTGCTACACCATTTTTTTGTAGCGTTTTGGCACATGTAAACTGATGGTGTATCCACAGTTGTGTATATATCGATCAAACTCATTTGACGTGTATTCTCCGCTATTATCTGAGCGTAGACAACAAATCTTCATTTCTACTTCTCTTTCAATCATTGTCTTGATTTCTTAAAATTATGGGAATGGGTATGACTTTTCTTTCATGAAGAAAATTCACACATATCTCGAGTAGTCGTCAATGAACGTCACCACGTACTGCATCCCTCTAATTGATATTTGCTTGACTGAACCGAATAAATTAGAGTAAATTAACTCTAATGGTTTCTTTGGTTTGAACTTCGACTCCTTGTATGGTAATTGATGAGTTTTACCATACTAACATCTAACAGAAACAATATATGTTTTGACTTCAAGTTGAGGTAGGTCTTTGAGCATGGATTTCTCCATAATCACCTTCAACGTGTGGTAGCCAACATGTCCCAACCTTGTGTGTCATAACTTTGTTGTTTCACACTTCTAAGTCTCGCCTACATCGGCCAGCTCTACAAATAGCACGTAAACAGACTCCACTCTTCACCTTTTCCATCGTCGACCAAGGGGAGTAGTTTCGTTTTCGCCAACAACCTTCCAAAAGTCTTATCCTTGTAGATAGGCATCATGCATGTTGCTCACATGTTGTAGCGGTTGCTATTGAGTTTCTTGATTCCTATATCAATTGTAGCTGTTGCCATTATTCCAATAACGTACGCATACCGATGGCAACAAACCTATATCGATTTAAGATTTTAAAAAGTCAACTCGTTACCGGTTGCTTGTATAGAAAACCTTTGTATTATCTTATTCAAGAACTTTTTTGTTGGGTTAAATAATAAATTACTTATTACTTTTTTTCTTCTTATATTTCCAATGTAATGAATGGATCATATTATTAGCTCTTATTCCGAAATTCAACATTTAAGTTCTTGGTCGATGAATTATTTATTGGATCTCAATTGAGCTATATTCAAATAACTTTGTTGTTTCACACTTCTAAGTCTCGCCTACATCGGCCCGCTCTACAAATAGCACGTAAACAGACTCCACTCTTCACCTTTTCCATCGTCGACCAAGGGGAGTAGTTTCGTTTTTGCCAACAACCTTCCAAAGGTCTTATCCTTGTAGATAGGCATCATNTGCTATTATTTGAGCGTAGACAACAAATCTTCATTTCTACTTCTCTTTCATTCATTGTCTTGATTTCTTAAAATTATGGGAATGGATATGACTTTTCTTTCATGAAGAAAATTCACACATATCTCGAGTAGTCGTCAATGAACGTCACCACGTACTGCATCCCTCTAATTGATATTTGCTTGACTGAACCGAATAAATTAGAGTGAATTAACTCTAATGGTTTCTTTGGTTTGAACTTCGACTCCTTGTATGGTAATTGATGAGTTTTACCATACTAACATCTAACAGAAACAATATATGTTTTGACTTCAAGTTGAGGTAGGTCTTTGAGCATGGATTTCTCCATAATCACCTTCAACGTGTAGTAGCCAACATGTCCCAACCTTGTGTGTCATAACTTTGTTGTTTCACACTTCTAAGTCTCGCCTACATCGGCCCGCTCTACAAATAGCACGTAAACAGACTCCACTCTTCACCTTTTCCATCGTCGACCAAGGGGAGTAGTTTCGTTTTTGCCAACAACCTTCCAAAGGTCTTATCCTTGTAGATAGGCATCATGCATGTTGCTCACATGTTGTAGCGGTTGCTATTGAGTTTCTTGATTCCTATATAGCTGATTGTAGCTGTTACTATTATTCCAATAACGTACGCATACAGGTCGTTACAGGTTGCTGATATAGAAAGCCGAAACTTCGTATTATCTTATTCAAGAACTTTTTTGTTGGGTTAAATAATAAATTACTTGTTACTTTTTTTCTTCTTATATTTCCAATGTAATGAATGGATCATATTATTAGCTCTTATTCCGAAATTCAACATTTAAGTTCTTGGTCGATGGATTATTTATTAGATCTCAATTGAGCTATATTCAAATTGACAACTGAGCTGTTATTTTTTTTCTTTTAAATTCAACCGTATGCAAAATGGGAGATTCAAATCTTTTACGGTCGTGAGGACATGTTTTATTTCAGTTGAGCTATACTCGTAAATTATACGTCATTATTCATTTAGTTTTAAAGTCAGGTGGCAATAGTAAGAAATGAGTCAAAAAATGTTCGATAGGAAACAGCGAAACTAAAATTGCGACGAAAATTAAAAAATTGTAGAAACTTTCGTGAATTGGGATTATTTTTGTTAGTTTAACATGTACGAGAGAATATTCAAACGTATAACGTGATCGAACGTATTTAATTTAAATTATATATTTAACCTTATAAATATATATTTACTCTCATCTCTAATATTTATTAATTTTAATGAATACATGGGAATATTTCTAATTTGATTAACAAAGTGTAATCATGATTAGCCATTTTCTTTGAATGAAAATATATTATATAGTTATAGTGAAGAGAGACAATATTTCTTGTCATCATATTTTTTTCTTTTCACAAATAAAGCTTATATTTGAAGTGGAAAGTCACTAAGAGCTTATATTTGTAATCATGATTAGTAATAATTTATATATGTTTAATTCCATTTTTATCACATAATTATAAATCCATATTGAATAATCAAAAGGTAATTGATAAGTTGGGTAGTCAATTTCAATGATATCTTGTCAATTGATAAATAAAAAATCAACCATGGGCATGTTCCATTGCACTAATTGAGGGCATTGTTCATAATGAATGATGGTCAATTAAATTCAAAAAATCAAATATGGATTATATAAAATAAATTGTCAACTGAAACGTAGATCAATTGGTTAAGATATTTTATCACGATAAAAAAACCCGCAAATTCTCACTTGAGGATACTGAAATTCAAAACAGAAAAATTATACCCAAAGAAGACAATGAACTTTCAATTTTGTGTCGAGTAGGTTCCTAACATGTTCAAAGTTTTTAAAAGTTATTGGATTTAGTAGATATAAATTTGAATTTTATGTCTAATTATCAATTTTGTGGATAGGTGGATCGTTGAGTTTCTAAAAAAACATTTCGATTTTCGAAGGTACCCGAAACACAGATCATGACTTGAAAATACAGGGAACTAAACATTTAAAAACGTGAAGTACATACATATATATTTACATTATATTAAAATAGAGTTTATATAAACATAGTTTTAAACACAAAATAACGAAGGGACTCAAAACATTTAAGATAAAACATAGTTGGAGATCGAGACATTTAAGATAAAACAAAGTTGGAGATCGAGGTGGTTAATCTATGGCTCCTACTCCAAAGTCCGCTCCCTCCTATGACTAGCTCCTTAGTTGGCTAAAAAAACATAAAAAAACATGGAGTGAGTACAAAAACTCATTAAGTAGTCTATTCGTAGGCTCTTAATCATGTCCATGAGCTAGTGTACTATATCTTCTTGAGTAACCAAAGACCTAACATATAACTTGGTTTGGGTTCATGACGATCAACTTGGTATTTGCCCCTAATGTGGGCCTAGACTACAAGATGGTCACGTGATTGGTCCAAAACATGATCTTGACGTTCTGATAGTAATACATGTCACATGACATCTTAACTAGGTGAGGAAAACATGGGGCCCATCAAGACATTCTTCTCGTGAGACATAATGAAGAGTGTCACGATCATGCTTGTCCAAGGCGTGTTGTCCATGGCCGCATGCCCGTTACCTGCTAAAACTCTTGCCTTGTATCACTTTATCGCTTTCCTTTTATTGCTTTCATGTTGTATAATTTCTTTCTTGTATTTTCTAAGTATATGACGTTTCGGCAGGATCATGTCTTAGAATGTAATATAGGGGGATGTGACCAGTCGTCAACTCCTCCCATCCAAATTTTGTATGACTGTTCGAAGAAATCACCTCTAGGTCTGCCATACCTGAATCACCTCAAAATGAACTATAGGGGGATGCGACTAGTTTTCAAATTCTCCCTACCCAAAAAGTTATATGTTAGGTAAACAGTTGTGTTGTCATTTTGCTTGAGCCATATAACGTTGTTTTCAATCTCTCTAAATTTTGCTTTTAAACTCTCTTTCAAAATCTCTCTGCCCCTTGTTTTTTAAACCATTCTTCTCAAATCTAGGCCGGAGTCTTGAGCATACGTTATCCGACCATAGGTGACACGATCCCAAGTTGGCTTGACTCACTCAGCGTTGAGAGTGAGTGCAACACAATCGCAAAATTCGCTACCAAGAAAAGTGCGATTGTGACTCAGGGCATCCCTCCTAAAAGAGGAAATAAAGGCCTTGTAATGCACCGCACAGTAGTAAGTCGTGGTCACTTAGGGCTTATAGCATAGTACCAAGCAAACTTAAAGAGTACAGCTTTTAAGTTCTTGAAATTATTAGTCTTAGTTAACAGGGGAAATATGGTAACCTTCCACCTAAATTATGGTTCGAGCCCCGACATGGTCCAATGGTAATAAAAATTTACTAGTTCTTTGAGAGTCATATTTTAGGATCATGTATAAAGTTTCATGTCGTTTGGAGGTCATTAGGGTCATAAATCGTAGGTAAATTACCTTAAGAGCATTATGGTAATATTATGCTTGGTATTAAACTTTGATCGACCATCAAATTTCATATATAACCTAAATATGCTTGATATTAAACTTTCATAAGGAGTAGACTTCATTTACTGAGTTTTTTTTTTAACGTTATTTGATTCCCAAGCAAAACACTCGATTTATGTCCTTAATTCACCGTTCTTGGTCTATTTCTTTCCTATTCCTTTATTTCTTACAAATGATTTCTACCGGTATTTCTTAAGCAAATATCGATTTGGTTTCTAGATCTTGGTCGATATTTGGGGCCTCGATGCTAGAGATTCCGATACCCAAATTACTCCAAATTTTCTTTGGTAGACTCCTTGAAGTATCTATTTCGTGGAACCATTGAGAATTTTATGAGAACCGATCTAGAAGGAGATTTAATTTGAGAAAAATCAATGGGTGAAAACAGGCTAGTGCACACATTTGTATATAAACCTACTAGAGAAGTAACTCATGCTCGTAATATACAAAATTCATGAGGTCTTATATTTTTAAATCACGGTGCAAGAGTCGTGGTGCACATGATACTTTCATACTTTATATGACATGAATTTTATATGACCTATACATCAATATTGTAACAAGGCATCACTAGCCGCTATTGTCCTCTTTGGGCTTTTCTTTTCGAGCTTCCCCTCAAGATTTTTAAAACGCGTCTTCTAGTGAGAGATTTCCATACCTTTATAAAGAAAGCTCTGTTCTCTTTCCCAACTGATGTGGGATCTCATAATCCAAGAATGCTTCGTTCTCCTCCCTAACCGACGTGAGATCTCACAATCCACCCTTACCCCCTCTTCAGGGCCCAACCTCCTCGTAGTTCCTCTCTCTCATCAATGTGAGATCCCACAATCCACCCCATTCTGACCCATCGTCCTCGCTGGCATACTACCCAGTGTCCACCACCTTTCGGGGCTAAGCGTCTGTACTGGCACACCACTCAGTGTCTTCCTCTAATCCATTTATAACAGCTCAAGCTCACTACTAGCAAATATTGTCCTTTTTTAGCTTTCGGTTCTGGGCTTTCACTTGGGATATATATTTTAACTTTTAGAGATCTTAAATGCCTCCCCTCAAACCAATACATCTAAATATTACATAAAAAAAATTGACATTTTAACAATATAATTATGGGTAAACACTCTCTAATGGAACTAAATTCCATGAAAATAAATTAAAATGAAAGAAATGTGTAAGGAATGTGGGGATAAAAAAAACAAAAGAACAATGATAGATCCATAAATTACTTTGACCAACAAAAGAAAAAGTTAGCAATGGAAATTCTTAAGCTTAATCATTTTGTATGCACTCATCAAATCAATCCCTCATCTAAAGTATTTCATCCTTTTTTGCTTATTGTTTCTCCAAATTATATTAACATTATCCGCGTATGAGATGATAATATGTGCTTGAATTAGCCTAAATCATAGAGTTAATATATATATCACTATAAGCGACTTAAACTATTTTTGTGCAGGTACCGTAAGACTCTTCTTATTCTTAAACAATTAGGTGATAGTCTCTTTGTCTTTCTCTAAAAGGCTGACATCGGCACAATAGGCTTGCGGATGAGAAATGGGACAACCTTTTTCGTTGTCTTTCTCGAATTCTTTTTCATTGGGTTCGAATCAGGATAAATAAAGGGCAAAATCCCTAAATTTGGTGGAAAAACCACCAATGCCATGTGTTTTTTCCAAAAATTCTCACCTTCATTTAGTTGCATACTCGTTCGTCCGTCCTTGATGGGGGAATGAGATTTGTCCATAAGCTATAGGGGTAAGGTGATTGGAGGTAAGATAAAGTGGAATGACAAAGATTGGGTTGAAATGTCAAGAGCTGAGGTAACGATGATGTTTGGGAAGAAACCTGATGGTGCCGAGAATCTAGGAATGACAAAATACTCATTTCCTTGTGGGGCTCATGGAGTAACGTATTTCGTAAGATTCATAAAAACTTATCACTACTTCATAAGTGTTTAAATCATAGACAAGCGTCGAGAGAGTGTTTCATAGAAGTAATGCTTGGCTTCGTGTAGCACCAAGGATACATTCTCACATAAGCGTGCTCATGATCAGTTCAGGTGAAATAGAAGGGTAATCGTGGGGACGTCTTACAAACAAAGGAAATAAATTTAATGATAGAGCGGTGATTCAAATCTTTTACCCTTTAAACATTGACCTTAAATGCAACAAATTGAATCATACCCGAGTTGACGTTTAAATAGTATTATTAGTAACATTAAAGTGTAAAAACATTAATATATTTTTGTGGTAGCGTATTCGATCGATGTTTCATCGCACCTACTAATTCCATCACGGGTAAGTAAAAAGAAAGGAAAGAAGAAAGGGATGTTTGATCTAAATGTTGTTTATGAACCTTTTGATGCCTCCTTTCACCTTTCTTTATAAAAGTGTTGCAAAAAAACATCATCATTTCTCTCAAGAACTCTAATTTTTTTCTGACTTTCACCTCTTTCTTCTCTCTCTCTCTCTCTAAGATGGCAAGAAATTTTCTGAGCTCCAAGAAAATTCCCCTGGAATTTTCCCAGCAGATTTTCTCACCTCCCAAACACCATAATATGCTTCAAAAGATCTCCAAGTTAATAATGAAAAGAGCCATTAATCATCAGCTCCCCACTCTCAGAGATTGCAGTAGACATGCCTTACAACTCTGGTTTTTATATTTTAACTTGTTTGCTTTTTTTAAAAAAATTATATTTATTTATTTATTTATTTTTAATTGAGAATTTCAAATTTGAGTTTTTATTTAAAAAATACCCACCAACTTTAAAAACTTTAAAAAATATTCATAAAATTTTAAAAGTAGTATTAACACACTTTACTCTTATAGAAAAAATTTTTAAAAAATTTACTGCCGTTGACATCTCATAAATTATCTACGAACGTTTTAATGTTGCTCTGAAAAATTCATGAGTATTTTTAAAAATGTGTGACGGAGTGATGGTACATCTATTTTTTATTTTTTTTACAAAATTTAAAAGTATTTTTGAAGTTTTAAAAAAAGTTTGAAGTATTAAGATCGATCATGTCTAGCTTGAATGATTCTAACTTGCAATCTAAAGTACATAGAATTGCAAATGAAAGGTAAAAACATTTAGCCCTAATGATAAAGAATCACTCTCACGGAAAGTAAAATTCAGATTACCCTATTGATCAAATATCTCAATACAAGAATATTTGTTTGAGATTTGAATCACTCCACAAGATCGATCATGTCAAGTTTGAATGATTGTACATGCAACATAAACTACATAAAATTGCAAAGAAACTTAGTCATGGGCTAGAAAGCACAAATGCTCATTTTACTGCATTTTCCAAGTCTATTTTACTGAGATAACATACATGGTTTTATATAGTCTCAAAATAAAAACTTTTAACCCTCTGTCAGACTTCCACAAGCCATCCCAGAGTTCTAACTATATTTTATAGCCATAATTAGCCACTATATGTACTTTATAACCATAATAAAACGAATTCTAACTAAGATTCTAAATTAATTTATTTTTAATGAAAGTTTAGATTATACATGTAATATTAGTTATTTGAAAAAAAAATCGAAATCTTGCCAGAATTTGTGAGATTTTGGGCGAGTTGCCGATTTTGAGAATTCAACCACCCACGTCTCCTTAAGCATTTCACCTTCACACTTTCAATCAACCATCTCCTTCTCGTTTCTATTATGCAACTCACAACACTCGTCTGAGAGGTTTCAGTGAAGAGAGAACGACGAGCACTAACCCATAATTTTTTAGTCACAACGTGCTTCAATCTAGGATTTTAAGAGTGTTTCTTAAAATACTCAAGCTATGTGATACTCTTACCTTCCAGGCACAAATGACAATGAATGCTGAAATAATCATAGAAGTTGAGATAGAACAGTAGTATGCATTATCTTCAGATAATAATTTCGTAGGTGGCTTTTCATTTTCGTACTCAAAGATTATGTTAAAGGTTTATTTCTATTTCTCGTTTAAATTAAATGTACGAATCCATGACTTCGTTTCAAACGTTTGAAACATATATGTAACATTATAAGAATACTTCATTAAATTTCCCAAATTTCCACACACACCGACCATAATTTTTCATTCTCTAAAAAAGAAAAAAAAAAAGAAAAAAAATATCAATATAACCAAACTGTCACCAACTTTTTTCTATGTAAGATCCCNGTTGGTAACTTTTTGCTTTGTTTTTCCTTTTCCCCTTTGCCCCCTTTGGCTTAGGGTCCACGAAAGTATTAAGACTTCTTCAAAATTGTCCCAAAAACCCCTTCATCCCTCCAAAACAATAAGCCCTAACCTTATTTTTTATTCTTAAGAAATGAGATTGAAGAACGTTACTGAGCTTGTCAGCTTGTTTTTTCTTCTTCTTTTCCTTCTTCCCTCCACCGTCGTCGTCGATACCGCCACCCCCGCCGCCGCTACCTCCGTTGTCCACCCCAAACCCCACCCCCACGATGGTGGCGCCGCCGTGTTTGCTGCTCAGAAGAGACGAGTCTACACTGGTCCAAATCCTCTTCATAACAGATAAGTAAGTGAAGAAGAAGGGACAAAAAAAAACCCATTAAAATTTGTTCTTCTTCATATATTTTTTTAATTTCTTCACCATTTTCCTTTTTTTTTTTGAATTTTTGCTGAAAGTGAAATATTTTTCTTCATGATCTTCTTCTTCTTGATTGTAATCCGTTGGAATGTTGAAGTTATAATCTTCCATATATATATGTAAATGAGATTTTGTTGAGGAAAAACTATATAAAATATTGTATGTTTGTAATTAACAAGATTCAAATCAATGAATATTTTCATTAGGCTTTTTTAATTCTTTGATTGCATGCACAAATACAGGATCTAGAATCTCACAATCCATCTCGGTAGAGGCCTAGCGTCCTCCGTCCTCGTTGGCATATCACTCAGTGTCTAGTTCTGATACCATTTATCTATTTTGACTCATTACGTATCATCATCAACCTCACGATTTTAAAATGTGTTTATTGGGGAGAGGTTTTCAGACCAGATCTCCTGAATTTCCATAACATAAGCTATTCCCATCTATTTTAATTTCTTTGTAAAGAATGATTGCCAAAGGACCCACTTCTTGTATCATATAATTTTTTTCCCCTCTCATCCACCTTCCACCTTGTCATGTCCACATCTTTGTAAAAATAAAATAAATAAATAAAAATTATATTTTTAGTTATTTATTTTAATTTCAAAATTAATTTAGGTAAAAATAAATGGGTATGAACATTTGAACTCGGGTATATTCATTTATTAACTTAATCTTTTAATTTCCATGTATTTTTTGTTGGTTTATAATTATTAATTTTTTTTTTCTAAATCATAAAAATACACATAATAATAATAATAAAAAAAATAGAAAATATATAAAAATTATATTAAAAATATAAGAAAAAAAGTGTTTCATTTTAATGATTGTTGGGTACACAAAGAAAAAAGATGGCTATTGAAGACATTGTGTTGGGTGTAGTGATTGAAATTTGAATTTCTTCTCTTTTATTATTATTATTATTTTATTTTAAATGAGAAAGAAATGAGCATAAAAGAAATAATGATGAGAAATTGGAAAGGGAATTCCTTTCTTTTTGTTCTATTTTTCATTTTTTTCAACTTACTTTTTGGTGTTTTATCATTTCTTCCCCTTTTGTCTCTTTCCTTCTCTATCATGTTATGTTTGAGTATCCATTCTAACTAAGAACGACTTAACCGAGTATCAGTTAGTTGAAGTATGGGTTTGCTAGTCATCAGACGGTGTACGAGCGAGGACGTTGAACCTCCAATGGGTAGATTAAGAGATCTCACATTGGAGAGAGGAACAAAACATTCTTATAAGATGTGAAAATCTTTCCCTTAGAGACACATTTTAAAATCGTGAGGCTGAAGACGATATGTAACCGGCTGAAATGGACAATATCTGCTAGCAGTGAGCTTGTGTCGTTACATTTTGGGTATTAATAAGTTGATATTCGACACGATTTCTAGCTAAACTATCGATTAAGGAAATTGTAAAACCAACATTAAATTGTATGACCAAGCTCACGCATCCTATTTGTTTAGGGCGGGTGGAGTGAACTCTAGTTCAATTTTAGTATTCAATCGTGCCGTTGAGATACTTGGTTGACTTCTTAACTTTGATAGAAAGATGACTTATTTAATAATTCGTGCGTAAAGGTAAGAAACTTTAGATGAACTAATGCGAAGGAGTGTAAACCTCGTTAGTCGTAGGCACAAATACACAGAAGTTACTAAAGTGAAATCATATTTTTTAATCGGACAGCTCTATAGTTATATTTTATGTTCAAGTAATCTAACCAAGTTGGTTGGATCACCAACTGATCATAGCCTAATTGGTTGTTTCGATTTTAAGGCGCTTGTATCGAGATGGTGGGCCTTATGGGGTAGGGCACAGACCAATAGGGACACCTCTATATTGATTCTGAGTTTGTTCCAACCGCTGTCACACATGAGATCCTGATTACGTCTGTTAAGAATATTTAGTCTTAAATTATAGTTTACCATATATATCATATTTGATCTTTTATTATAGGCAAACTATTGTGGCTTACCATAGGTATTATATTTGCCGTTTTAGTTTAGACAAATATCTTTGTATTCATTTATTGCTCTTTCCATTTATTGTTCTTTCCTCTCTAAATGATTATAAATAGAGAACTTTCACTACAATTTAGGAGCGGTGATTTTAGCAAATATTCTCAACGTCCAGGCATCAGTGAAGGCCTAATCAACAAGGAGCATGGCTCATAAAATGGGTGAAAGTACCCTTGAAACTAGTCATAGAGTCTTAAGAAAAACCTAATCTACCGAGACCATCCCATTCCTTTCCTTCCAAACGTCCCATGAATGCTCGACCCCATTGAAATCTTAGGTTTTAAGCTTTTGGGAAGTTTCGGTGAGTTCGACGAAACCTAATTTTTTAGAAGAAACCCCGCGACCAATGATTAGGACCTTGGTTTTAGAAGAATCAATCAAATTATTTGTCCTTAATGCTTCTTCTAAAACCAAGGTTTCACTCATTGGTCATTGGGTTCCTTGTAATAGCCTAAGTCTACTACTGTCAGATATTGTTCTCTCTTGACTTTCATTACGGGACTTCCCTTCAAGGTTTTAAAATGTTTCTGCTAGGAAGAGGTTTCCACACTCTTATAAGGAATGCTTCATTCCCCTCTTCAACTAATGTGGGATTTCACATTCTTGCATAGGGCCATTTCTCGATTTGTGCATGTCATCCATGTGCAGAGACCATGCTAATCTTCTCTATATCGTTCCAATTTTATCAGATGTCCCCGAAGGGATGAACTTATGCTTCTATCATATAGGATATCTCATTGGTATTCTTAAGCGAGGGGAGATTCCTCTTCAAAGCCCCACGTGGACATAGAATATTATAATAAAGGTAATCTTTACCCGACATACTCTTTTGAGCCGGCAAAAGATGGTTTCTCGTCGTTATAACTCAAAGATATGAAATGATCTAATTTTTACGTTCAAATTTTTGTTTGAACTAAATTAATTTTTTAAGTATTATTATGAGATAGCAAAGGAAATTTGGACAAAATTATTTATAAGATCATGAGAATGAGTTAATTTCATCAAAGTTCACTCTCACCCATATATATCAATATAAATTCTTACGAGTAGGAGTTCATAACTCGCTTCGAATTAAAATCAAAACACATGATTATCTTGTAAAATATTAATCTTATAAAATAACTGATTTATAAGGAGAGATTAAATATTACGGGATATAATTTTATACAAACTCATTGCGTATAATACTCTTACTTTCTTGTCTTCGTACTGACGATTTGGATCAATCATTTGTAGTAATTATAAAATGTATCGTACCAATAGTGCTATGAGACTGTTATACTCAAGTTTATTTATATACTATAAACCCTTTAGGTTATTTCTTGAACGTGATGCTCTTATTTGTCAACCACATATTGTTCAAGATTATACTAAAAATCTATAACTTTTCATACGGTAAATTGAAACTAAGATAATCAAAATTATTATTAAAACTAAATCATAACGAACGAGACTTTAGGTCATAAATTTCAATAACTATAATGGCTCGACTTTCTAAAACTCTAAATTAATTGAGGTTCGTTACTAAATGTATGCTAACATCATTTTGAAGTAGAAAGATAAAAACATACTAGTGCATCTCAGTTTGCAGTACCTCATCCTAGCTTTCCCACTTATGCACAAATTCCATTGATTTTTTTAGGAATATTCAACAAATAAATGTAATTATCTTTAGCATTCCAATTGCCCTGTAGTCGCATCTATAACTAAGCCAATCTTGACTCTCGGACCAAAATAATTCCATTGCCACATGTTTATTTGATGATGTTCATTTTTGATCTATAGTGAAGGAATAAAGTCTGACCTCGACTCAATTGGTTAATGACTGTCACCTTCTACTCATTAAAAGGTGCATAGGATTTGAGCTTGCAAAAGAGGGTTTCTCTGTCGCTGCCATTATCACTAGAAGATATGAAATGATGAAGAAGTTTATTCTCACCCATATATATCAAAGGATAAGCTTTTACAGATAGTTCATAATTCATTTAGAAGGAAAATCAAACCACATATGATTATCCTGTAAAATAATAATTTTCTAAGTGAACTGATTATAAACCGAAATTAAATATTACATGATCTAATCTTATACAAACTATTGTGTAGTATGCTCTTATTCTTATGAATTCATACTTACAACTTGGATCCAATCATCTGTTGCAATGATAAAGTGGATCGTGGCAATGATATTGTGAGAATAAGATACTTTACTTTATTCATATAGGTTATTTCTTGAACATGATGCTCTTAATAATAATCACATAGTGTTCAAATCACTTACTGTTCAAGATTATACTAAAATTTTATAATTTTTCATACATGTACGATGTTAAATTGAAACTAAAATAATCAAAATTATTATTAAAGCTAAATCATAAAAAGCGAGTGTAACGACCCTAAATTTTCACATACTCAGAGTCGCAAATAACGTTTCATGTTCATCTCTAATGCGGAAATATAACTCGTAAAATGAACATCATTTATAACATAAACTTCGAAAACGCTTAAAACAACTTCTTTTCTGGAAAACACAGTCATTGTCTTGTGTGTTTAAATACGAAATACTGAAGTTTAGAGAAACTAAAAACAAATACAAAATAATTTTTAACTATGGAATGCAAAACAACTTATTCTAACCTAAGACTAGGAATTTAAATATGAGTCTACCATATGCACGTACCACAGTCTCTACTCTCGATGTCGCCGTCCTCCGTACAAGTGTGCCTTGCCTTTACTTGAAAAATGATGTGGCACACGACCTTAGTATTTCGAAAAATACTCAGTAAGTGGCCCTATAGGGGGCCATGCAAATGCAAACACATGCAATCATGATTTAGGGATCTATCTCTATCATCATAGGGGTGACCTCAAGTCTCGAACAAATTGGATGTGTAGTATTTCCCTACACATGACTCACAGGTGCGAGTGTGAATCTCCAGAGCGCTCGCACACCTGGACCCTCTGGCCAAGCTAATTTGTAGCGATGGTCGGAGGTCAGCGGAACCCTATAGTGTCATGCGCCTCATGAACACCCTCATCATCATACTGTGCGCATTCACACTCATCATCATAATGTGCACATTCGCACTCATCATGATAATGTGCGCATCCGCACTCATCATCTCTAGGGGAAGTATCCCTATGCTTATGAACATACAATATGTATGAGGTCAATCTAATGTCCATCTTATTATCTCTTCTGACACAACCCTCTAGTCTTATCTCTTTGTTACATTACGTAACACATGATCGTGGATATTTATATTAATATAATTTTCATGCTCTTAGGGTTGTGTCCTATGTCGATCTAACGACATCATGCAATATGACACTAATGTAACGATATGCATTCCAGAAAAAAGAAAAAAAAACGACGAAAATCTCGCGATTTTCGGTGAAGGTTGCTAAGAGAACACACTATTTCCCCGAGTCACCACATTAAACCCTAGGGTATCTAAGTAGCCGCCCTTCTGTTGAGTCGTTGTTGTACCATGAGAGAGAAGTAGTAAGTTTGAGGTGGAGGATCGATAATGCCGCGAGACTTCGGACGTTTGCGAGCCTTAGATGGGAGCAAACCAACGCTGGGGTGCATCGAGACAAGGAGGAAAGACGCATTGTCAGGGACGAACGAGCGATGATGATCTCACTGGTGACCACAGTTAAGTTCTGCGATTAGGGTTCGCCGGGACTCTCGGGCAAGGAAGACAGAGCACCAGGTGCGGGTCGATTCTTTGAGTATCCCGCGAGTTCGTCCCAGCCAGCGTACATCCCGTACCTTGCAGGCCGCGCTCGGACACCGTCACTGGGCTGCGTCTCCATTTTGGCCCAAGACTAGCTACACCAGATTCATCCATAAATCGTGCACCGTTAGTGACCTTTGCAGTTCATCGGATCGACCCTTTGACTTCCTCGGCTCGGCACTTCGGCTTCGTTGACAGCTTCGTTGCTTTCCGCAGCTCGGCTCAGCAGCGTGGCTTGGCGGCTCAGATGCTTGGTATACGAATAATATATCGATTCCTAGGTTTCTGACCCTTCTGTAGCCATTCCCTTCCTCGTTTCAACCATTTGAGGTCAATGTAACTCCACTTCGATAAAAATAGGTTGTGATAAGAACGTACCTTAGTATTTAGGCATAAGGGCTAGTTCTGAAAGGACTGCAAGTGTATAATGTGATCTTTGTTAGATAAAAGCCTTAGGTTTCCTTATTTAGCTTTACACGTTTTAATCAGTTGATTGAATATCTTCCTTTGACCATTTGACAAACACGATCGAATGGATAACCAACTTTTTAGGTGTCCATTTTGTAAGAAAGTGGCACATATTTAGTTGGCCACTCTCGGCCATTTTTAGGATAAGTTAATTATTTAAATAGGTGAATCTGCTGACAAAGAAAATATCACCTCTTTTTAAGCAAAGTCAAATCTCAAAGTTCTCTCTATGTTATTTTTATGGTTTCTGTTTTTATTTTCTTTCAACAACTTTCTTCTCTCTTTATGTTTCCTCTCACACCAATTGTGAAAAGGGATTCCCTCTCACCAATTTTCAAAAAACAACAATCTTAGAGGGGTAGTTAGGCGTCGGAGTTAGCGTCCCGAGTGACTTCGGCCAAGGCCAAAGAGGTAAGTAACCTTACTGTTATGCCATGGTGCGTGCACTGTGGCCTTCACACGTATGGTGTATGCTGTCAACGTATGCTATGCCATGTGTTTATCTTGTTGTGAATTGTCAATGTATACCATGTATGCTATGCTAAGTATCTTCTTGTGGTGAAATGTCATGTATGTCATGCTGTTGCCATTAATTGTTTTACCCTGTATGCATGAAATTCATTGATATGTCGTGAATGTGTTGGGAGTTTTACGTGCCATGGATGTGTTAACTGGTGTACTACAATACCCTCGTATGATGTTCCATTAAGTCATGCTATTTAACGCGACGAGGGAAATGAAACGATGTATGTGCAATGCCATGGGGGTAGGCGTTAGGGACCCCATGCATGTTGTGTTTTATGCATAGGGTTACCACTACGTTATGTAATGATGGTATGGACGCGTACATACGTTATGTAATGATGGTACGGACGTTATGTAATGATGGTACGGATGCAATAATGCTCTACAGACCTATCATTAAAACATACTAGAGGTGGCCTCCAGTCAAGACTAAATTGGATGTGCAATACTTCTCTACACACGACCCACACGTGCGAGCGTGAATCTTTAGGCGGTTCGCACCTCCCCTGGACCCATCAAAGTCGAGCTAGCTGTCCGTCGTGACCGTCAAAGGTCAACAGACCTCTGAGTGTCATGCACGACATGATCACTATCATCATCGTAGCATACGCGCCCGTACTTATCATCGTAAAAGGAGAAGTGTCCCGATGCTTATTTGCATATAGAAATGCATGAGATCCCTATAGTTTCTTGTCTTTAAAACATCTTTATGACACAACCCTAGCTTCATCCTTATATTACTATCAATAATATATGTGATGGTTTCACCATAACACCATGATAAAGGCAATATCCTTGTTGCATATGGCTTTCACTTCTCGAGCAAGGATTCTAATGGACTTTTCTTCATAACTTAAGTCTTTATTAATCTTAAGGGCTCATAGTCTATTACATGGATAGGATATGTCATGTATTTCCTCGACATTGACACATGGAATACATTGTGTACACTTGAGAGAGAGGGCGGTAGGGCTAGTCTATATGCCACTGGACCAATTCTCTTGAGTATTTTGAAGGATCCAATGAATCGAGGGCTCATTTTGCCTTTATACCCGAACCTCAAGACACATTTCATTGGTGCTACTGGAATACTAGGTTCCCTATTTCGAACTTTATGCTCCTACGCCTTACATCAACATAGCTTTTCTGTCTAGTTTGAGCAGTATGCATCCTCACTCAGATTTTTTGAACGACCTCATTGGTGACTCGAACTAATTTGGGTTCTACCAATTCTCTATCGTCTACTTCATCCCAGGATAACGGGGATCTACATTGTTTTCCATATAAGGCCATGAATAGTGTCATCCTGATGGTTGCTTGTAATCTGTTGTTGTATGAAAATTACATCAGGTGTAAATTGGAATCCCAACTTCCCTTAAAATCTAATACGCAAACGCGTAGGATGTCCTCTAGGATCTGATTTAAACGCTCTGTCTGACCATCTGTTTGAAGGTGGAAGACAGTGTTGAAGTCGAGACGAGTACCTAACGCTTTTTGAAGTCCGTGCCAAAATGCCAACGTAAAGCGTAGGTTCGATCCGACACTTGGACTCCATGCAATCTTACTATCTCTTTCACATACAATTGAGCCCAGTTGTCAACTGTATGTCAATCCCAGATTACCATGTAGCCCTTCAGGTTCTCTGTAGTCTTACTATGAAGTCCTATTTTAAGGTTTCAAGACTCTCATTTTAAGTTGGAGTTAAAATGAGACCCAGATATAAAATGAGACCTAGATATTGCAATGCATGAAACTATTGATGAAGATGCAAGAACGCAATGATCTTGAAGAAATTTTGGGGTGTTCCAGATGATCAAATAAAGAAGAATCAAAACACGTCGCCTGAGAGATTCAAACTCTCATGGGGAAACCCCATGTACTTAGCAGGCACACGCCTTAACCACTCAACCAAAGCGACTCATGCCATCCTTGGTCTCATTTTTCTTTCAAATTTTGAAAAAAAAAATTAGACGAGGTTGCATTTGGTAAATATACTTATATATTGAATAATCATCGATCACATTGATAAAATATTAACAATATTTTATTATTTTTTAATTCATTAGACCACTTGAGTAAGAATGCATAGGCCCAAATGCTCTTTGGTCTTATAGCCTTATAGGATAAAAGCTAAAAAAATTATCTTGCATGAAAAACAATATCTATATACATGTAAAGTAATTAACTCTAATGTTTAGAGAATTACCTTTTACGAGTCTTTTCATTTTATTCAATTTGACGTCAATCAAATAAACGGTAAAAGACAAGTATGTCTTTTGCATTCGTGACTTCGAAAGACAATTAATTGAAATCTGCTTGTACTTGTGACTCTTCGACGAGTGTACCATTTTTCGAATTAGGACATTTGCAACCACAATTGTCTTTCTGTGCTGGATATCTATTTTGTAATCATTCACCAATTTCTAACCACCTTCGTTGCCTCATGTTCAGTTCTTTCCGGGTGAAATAGTTGCCTCATGCTCAATTCTTTCTGGGTGAAAAAATATTGTACTCTTATGGTCGGTGTGGATTTGAGTTTCTCTCCATACAGGTAGTGTCGCTGAATTTTTAATGTGAACACTACCGCAACCAACTCTTGGTCATGTGTGGAGCAGTTTTTCTCATACTCTATTAATTGACGGGATGCATAAGCAACCACCTTACCGTGTTGTATCAATATATATCCTAGTCCCTTCTTGGAGGTATCACTATATATCACGTACCCTTCTCAACTTTCCGGTAATGTGAAGGGCTAACACTAACCTCTTTTTTAGATCTTGAAAGTTCGCCTTACATGCATCATTCCATACAAATAGTATGCCCTTCCTCGTCAACTATGTAAGTGATGAGACTATTTTAACAAAGTCTTGTTTAAGTCTTCGATAGTATCATGCTAACCCCAAAAAGCTACCTCTATGACTGTAGTTAAGTGTTCCCAATTAACTAATTAATTATAATTTAGACATTGTTAGCTAATTAATGAATAATTTTAGTAAATAAGTAATTCATTTGTTTAATAAAATTTTATTTTATTTGTAAAAATAAATTAAATTAATCTTTAAATAAACTATTATTGATTTATTATTGTTTGGAGACTTTTTATGTCTCTTAATTTTTCACTCGGGTAGACTAAAGGGTCTAAACAAGTTTAAGGGAAAGACACAATGGGACTCAACTTTCAAGATTCCTATTCACCAAATACACAATCTTTTTATTAGTTTGAACATTGTTTAAAGTAACAAAAGTAATAGAAAATCTAGAGGTTGCGATCGATTTCCCCGAAGAACAGTCTAAGAAAATATCTCCCTAGCAAACAATCTACTAGTAGTGGATTTAGGCTGTTACAGGTTAACCGTTCTAAGCCGTGTAATATACTTGGAGCAGAGCAGAGATATTCAAAGGATGAGAAAATTGAGAAACCAGGTAATGTAACTCCAGCATCAACAAGGTAAATGTTGCCCGAGACGTACCTAGAGGAGTCGTCCACCAGATATTGAACGAGTGTTGTTAATGCACGATCAGTAGTTTCAAATGTTCTTAAAGGGCTAGTTTTTAAGGCTACAGTGTTTAAATATGAGTCTACCCTATGCACGTGCCACAATCTCTGCTCGCGATGCCACCGTTCTCCGTACAAGTGTGCCTTGCCTTCACCTAAAAATTATGTGGCATACTGCCTGAGTATTTAAAAAAATACTCAGTAAGTGGCCCCACTATAGGGGCCATACAAATACAAACACATGCAATCATGATTTAGGGACCCATCTCTAACATCATAGGGGTGGCCTCCAGTCGTAGACAAATTGGATGTGTAGTATTTCCCTACACACGACTCACACGTGCGAGTGTGAATCCCCAAGGCGCTCGCACACCTGGACCCTCTGGCCAAGCTAATCTGTAGCGGAACCTTATAGTGTCATGCGCCTCATGAACACCCTCATCATCATACTGTGTGCATTCACACTCATTATCAGAATGTGCACATTCGCACTAATCATCATATTGTGCACACCCGCACTCATCATCTCTAGGGGAAGTATCCCTATGCTTATGAACATACAATATGTATGAGGTCAATCTAATGTACATCTTATTATCTCTTCTGACACAACCCTCTAGTCTCATCTCTTTGTTACATTAAGTAACACATGATCGTGGATATTTATATTAATATAATTTTCATGCTCTTAGGGTTGTGTCCTATGTCAATCTAACGACATCATGCAATATGACACTAATGTAACGGTACGCGTTCCAAAAAAAAAAAAAAAGAAGAACGACGAAAATCTCACGATTTTCAGCAAGGGTTGCTAAGAGAACGCACTATTTCCTCGAGTCCCCACATTAAACCATAGGGTATCTAAGTAGCCACCCTTCTGTTGAGTCATTGTTGTACCGTGAGAGAGAAGCAGTAAGTTTGAGGTGGAGGATCGATAACGCCGCGAGACATCAGACGTTTTCGAGCCTTAGGTGGGAGCGAACCAACGTCGGGGTGCATCGGGACAAGGAGGACAGACGCATCGTCAAGGATGAACGGGCGACGACGATCTCACCGGTGACGACAGTCAAGTTTCGCGATTAGTGTTCGCCGGGACTCTCGAGCAAGGAAGACAGAGCAGCAGGTGCGGGTCGATTCTTCGGGTATCACGGGAGTTTGCCCCAGCCAGTGTACGGCTCGTACCTTTCAGGCCGCGCTCGGACACCATCACTGGGCTGCGTCTCCATTTTGGCCCAAGACCAGCTACACCAGACGCATCCAGAAACCGTGCACCGTCAGTGACATTTGCAGTTTATCGGCTTGACCCTTCGACTTCCTCGGCTCGACACTTCGGCTTCGTCGGCAGCTCCGTTGCATTCTGCGGCTCGGTGGTGTGGCTTGGCGGCACAGTGGATCGATATACGAATAACATATCGATTCCTAGGTTTTTGACCATTCTAGAGCCATTCCCACCCTTGTTTCAACCATTTGAGATCAGTGTAACTCCACTTCGATAAAAATAGGTTGTGATAAGAATGTACCTTGGTAGTTAGGCATAAGGGCTAGTTCTGAAAGAACTCTAAGTGTATCATGTGATCTTATTGGGGTAGTTAGGCGCCGGAGTTTGCGTCACGAGTGACTTCGGCCATGGCCAAAGAGGTAAGTAACTTTACTGGTTGCGTTAGTTATCTATGTGTAATGGTGCGTGCACTGTTGTGAGTGTTGTGAATGTATATCTATGTGTAATGGTGCGTGCACTGTTGTGAGTGTTGTGAATGTATATCTATGTGTAATGGTGCGTGCACTGTGGTGTGTGTTGTCAACGTATGCTATGCCATGTGTTTATCTTGTTGTGATTGTCACTGTATACCATGTATTCTATGTTGTGTATACCAAGTATGCTATGCTAAGTATCTTCTTGTGGTGAAATGTCATGTATGTCATGCTCATGTATGTGATGTTGTTGCCATGAACTGTTTTACCCTGTATGCATGAAATTAATTGATATGTTCTGAATGTGTTGGGAGTTTTATGTGCCATGCATGTGTTGACTGGTGTACTACAATACCCTCATATGATGTTCCATTAAGTCATGCTATTTAATGCGACGAGGGAAATGAAACGATGTATGTGCAATGCCATGGAGGTAGGCGTTAGGGACCCCATGCATGTTGTGTCTTATGCATAGGGTTACCACTACGTTATGTAATGATGGTACGGACGCGTACACTCGATATTATGTTCGCTATGATATCATGCAGGCCCTCTCCTTTTTGTGGCATCTGGTAACGTATGTCATGCATACCCGACCAAGCCAGGCCCAGGGGGTTTGTATATGAACCCGCCTAGTGGGCCCATATTGACGTACATGGGCCGTGCGTGAAGAAGTACCACGCATCCACTCTGCACAGATAAAGCCAGGGCCTAAGGCCACAGCCCCCTCATGTTTGCTTTTCTTTTCTTGTGATTGTGCATGTGTGTTGTGTGTGAACTGCTTGTGTCCTTGATACGCTTGTGTCCTTGATACGTATTGTATGCCCAACCGTGGGGCGAATTATTGGGTATTTTATGTAATACTCAAGCCACGTGCTATACACTGCGAAGGCCATGGAAGTCTTAGAGAGGGCCTGTAGTGCTGTAGACGTCTTGTTGAGATTCTTTTCAATAAGTGCCATACACTACGAAGGCCATGGAAGTCTTAGAGAGGGCTTGTAGTGCCGTAGACGTCTTGTTGAGATTCTTTTGAATAATATCTATTTGCAATTGTTGTTTCTTTGGGGCGAATTATTGAGTATTTTATGAACTCAAGCCACATGCTACCTATATTTTCAGGCAAGGGCAAGGCTCCCATGTACGGTTGACGATGAACGCTGCGAAGGCAATGGAAGTCTTAGAGAGGGCTTGTAGTGCCGTAGACGTCTTGTTGAGATTCTTTCAAATAATAGCTATTTGCAATTGTTTCACGTAGTCAATTGTTGATTGATCCCAGTTAGGTCGTCGCTAATGATTTTCCAGTTACGAACTATTTATAATAATGAACATGTGGTCGCTATTGAGATTGTCTTATATGAATTTTCGTACTTTTGTCATATGAATGCAAGGTGTAACGGCCCAAATCCACCGCTAACAGATATTGTTCTCTTTGGGCTTTCCCTTTCGGACTTTCCCTTAAGGCTTTAAAACGCGTTTGCTAGGGGAAGGTTTCTACACCCTTATAAATGGTGGTTTGTTCTCCTCCCTAACCAATGTGAGACATAACACAAGATAACCTCGCTAATTAAGTTAAAGAAAATTAGGGGCATTACAGCCAAGTTCTCATAGGAAAAGTTCTCCAATTTCTTTGCAGCAATAAGTTTCATATACTCACAAAGAATGTCCCTCCTTAACGTCTTTCTCAAAAGTTTGAGACAAGAATTTGGTAGCATATGCTTGATAGCAGATATGGTAACCATATTTATAGAATTTAGGCAAAAGTTTTACGTGGTGGACTAAAAAACGCTTTTTTTCTAGAAGAAAGAAATAGAGAATTTCACTAATTAATGAAATTACTACCGATGGTTGATTACAAATTGCAAAGAAGAACTCTCCTTCTAAATTGAAGATGAGACTGTAATTTTTAAAAGGGTGTTAACATCTGTCAAGTACCTTAAGCTTGCTTCCATCAGGAAACATCTGCCAAGTAGGCGTCAACTCGATCATGTGATCACTAATCGCCACCACTTTTTTCTATTGTAGAATAAGTTCTGATCGTCATAGTTGCCCAAACAGAGTGGCTATAACAAAACAATGGGAAAGGAAATCACCATTTGACTATGTAACCAATGTAAATCTTAGATAGAATATTAGGCAATAAGTGGAAAAGAGACAAAGCAACATTAAAAGATTAGTACAGTTTATATGGAAAAACTTCCATAAACTTTCGAAAGGAAAGAGGGCCAAAATTATACGAGAAGATACTTTCTTCCTCAGCTTCCTATTATCAACATAGTGTTTTTCTTCTTTATTAGCAACATTAGGTCTAATACAATTGGGTTCATTAGCTTTTTGAGTGGACCATTGTGACTACGCTCCTCAAGCCCTGTGGTCTACGATGTAAGAAAATCAGAGCTCGAGCTACTCTGACGCTCATGTTCTTGAATCAAATGCCATTACAACCACACTAATTTTCTTACAGTCACAAAGGATGTGACCAATTCCTTGGCTCTTTTCAACCGCACTCTCCTCCATTACAATTTTCCCTCCTCAATCACAACTATAGCACAAAATAAAAGCAACCCATTTAGACTAAACTCACTAGAAGCCTTATCAATCCAAACTCTTTAGCAACAATTTTTTTATGGAGATTTCAACACCCAGGAAGCCAAATCAAAGAATATGGGGTTCGAAATAATTTAAGGTCACCATTATTAAAGCTAAAAGACAGAGAAAGATAGCCATAAAAAAGAAAAAGAAGAAGCTGGTTGAACATGAAAAAATTGAAAAAAAATACTGGTTCATCTCACCTTTGCCCTCGAAGTGAAAATTAAGACATTAGAGTAAGTAGAAGCAATAGCAATCTACACAAGTATATTAGCAAATCCCTGCTTTTTGGTTGCTTGTTCGGGAAATTTAATGTTTCTTTTAGTTACCGTCTCGACATTCACGGTCCTGATTCAGTCCTATCCCTCAACGCCGAACTCGAGTTCGGCTGCGATGATGAGGAACTCCACGGCTTGCTTCGGCGTGAGAAGCTCCACCACCTTCTACAACGTCCTCAGCCGTAGTTCGTCGGCTTTCTTCATAATGCTCACAAGACCTTCAACATTCCCCGTTAGTTCCGTCCTCGTTCTGATTAGCTCACTCACGTTGTCTTGGCACTCCGACAACTCGGCCGTTATCGCATTCTCATCTGTGCCCTCAAAGTGAAAACACATCGCAGAAGCTCCTCGGTAGCGCGACAAATCATGTTTGATGATTTTAGATTTGGGTGTTTGGAAATCACAGTGGTAGTAACATGGTCAATCAACGGTTTTGAAATTTTGTATAGAGAGAAAAGAATCATAATACAAGTTGTTAAAATAAAAACGGGATGGAGAGCTTGAAGGAAGTCGAAGCAAAATAAAAAATGAATGATAAAAAAGAAAAAAAAAAGAAAAAAAAACTCTGAAATGAAACTTTATTGGCCCTTGTTTTTTCAAAGGCGTTTTATAGCATCATGTCAAAAATGTTACAAGTAAATGCTATTAAATCTACCTTTCTTATAGTGCACCTTCTTACTTTACTAAAATTTATATATGCAGTGTAATCAAAATTCAATTATGAATTATATAAAAATAGGATCCTCCTTCCATGAAATCTTAAATTCAATTATGAATTATATAAAAATAGGATCCTCCTTCCATGAAATCTTAGTTAAATTTGATGTTTAATTTGATGATGGAGAATCCAATTAAAACTAAAGATATATTAGACCCAATATTAAATAAGAGGTGACCCCTTCCTCGTCTTACTCCTTCTCGTGGTCTTGGTTATAGAATCCAAGATAGCATCTCTTAAGTTTAAGGCTCATTACTTATGAACTTATGCTATCACGTATACTAAGCTCACATCATATTGCAAACAATATCACTTAGCATGCTACACATCACATCATACTCTTAAATAAATGAGTGAAATATCACAACAATTTCAGTAATGTTAACAGAAAAATGCATGAGTATTTGAAAACGTTTCTCTTTTCTTATCTTGTGCAAGGTGTACCTGACGGTGACGAGGCATCGACGTTGGGACCATGGGACATGTCAAGCCTACATCGTAGGCTAGTCTACAGAATCTAAAACTTGGCTCTAATACCAACTGTAACGACTCTAAATTTTCACATACTCAAAGTCGCTACTAACGTCTCATACTCATCTCTAATGAGGAAATATAACTCTTAAAATGAACATCATTTATAACATAAACTTCGAAAATGCTTAAAACAATTTTTTCTCTTGAAACACAGCCATCGTCTTACGTGTTTAAATACGAAATAATGAAATTTAGAGAAAATAAAAACAAATATCAAATAATTTAAAACGATGAAATGCAAAACAACCTATTCTAACCTAAGACTAGGAATTTAAATATCAGTCTACCCTATGCACGTGCCACAGTCTCTGCTCACGATGCCGCCGTTCTCCGTACAAGTGCGCCTTGCCTTTACCTGAAAAATGATGTGGCACACGACCTGAGTATTTAAAAAAAATACTCCGTAAGTGGCCCCACTATAGGGAGTCATGCATATACAAACACAAGCAAATCATGATTTAGGGACCTATCTCCAACATCATATGGGTGGCCTCCAGTCTCGGACAAATTGGATGTGTANGCGTCGCTGAAACTCCAGAGGGGGTTGCGTCGTTTGGAAGCGTCGCTGAAACTCCAGAGGAGGTTGCATGGGCCGGAAGACTCTTGCTGAAACACCAGAGGTGAAGCAAGTGGGAGTTGAGGTTGAGTTGCTAAAAGATTCACATAGTGATGTTGTAGCAGATACTCAAGAAACTCCTGAGACTCATGCTGTTGGCGAGGAACACGGTCTATCATTCAAAACACAAAAGGCGATACCATTTCACTCGGAGGTTAGTTGAAGATGGTGATGTGTTTTGAGAAGATAGAGAGTATTTAAAAAAAATACTCCGTAAGTGGCCCCACTATAGGGAGTCATGCATATACAAACACAAGCAAATCATGATTTAGGGACCTATCTCCAACATCATATGGGTGGCCTCCAGTCTCGGACAAATTGGATGTGTAGTACTTCCCTACACACGACTCACACATCCGAGTGTGAATCCCTAGGGTGCTCGCACACCCCTTGGATCCTCATGCCAAGCTAATCTGTAGCGACGTCTGGAGGTCAGTGAAACCCCATAGTGTCATTCTCCTTATGAACACCCTGCTCGTCATACTGTGAGCGTCCGCACTCATCATCATAATGTGCACATTCGCACTCATCATCATAATGTGCACATTCGCACTCATTTTCATACTGTGCGCGTCCGCACTCATCATCTGTAGGGGTAGTATCTGTTAGGCTATGGAGCCTGATACTTATTTATAGCTTGGTCAGGTTATATCCGGTAAAGCTATATTTGGTAAAGCTATATATAGTAAAGCTATATATGGTAAAGCTAAATCCGGTAAAGCTATATATGATAAATAGCTATATATAGTAGATGGCTAAATCTGGTAAAGCTATATATAGTAAACTATACCATATATATATATCTGATCCGGTAGAGTTTTGAAAATGTACTTTTCTATTCTCTGTACTCTCTCTTGTTGTACATACCTGAAGTCATCAATATAAAATCCTTTTAGCCAAGTTCTCCTTG
>NW_019646444.1:164218-180182 GCF_002806865.2 Cucurbita pepo subsp. pepo
AAGGCGATACCATTTCACTCGGAGGTTAGTTGAAGATGGTGATGTGTTTTGAGAAGATAGAGGGTGCAAAGAATCCAGCAAACATGTTGACAAAATGTGTTGATGTTGGAATATTGAGGTTGTGCAAAACCTCAATTGGTATGGTGCAGTGGATTCTCATGGTCATTTGAGAGTGAAATTCTTGGTTGACTAGATCAGTCTCCAAGTGGGAGAATTGTTAGGCTATGGAGCCTGATACTTATTTATAGCTTGGTCAGGTTATATCCGGTAAAGCTATATTTGGTAAAGCTATATATAGTAAAGCTATATATGGTAAAGCTAAATCCGGTAAAGCTATATATGATAAATAGCTATATATAGTAGATGGCTAAATCTGGTAAAGCTATATATAGTAAACTATACCATATATATATCTGATCCGGTAGAGTTTTGAAAATGTACTTTTCTATTCTCTGTACTCTCTCTTGTTGTACATACCTGAAGTCATCAATATAAAATCCTTTTAGCCAAGTTCTCCTTGTTCTCTCTACCCTTTTCTTTGTGTTCATCTAGATCGAGCGTGTGCGTTGTTGTGCGATCCTAACAACTGGTATCGATCCTAACAGTATCCTTATGCTTATGAACATACAATATGTATGAGGTCCCTCTAATGTCCATCTTATTATCTATTCTGACACAACCCTCTAGTCTCATCTCTTTGTTACATTAAGTAACACATGATCGTGGATATTTATATTAATATAATTTTCATGCTCTTAGGGTTGTGTCCTATGTCAATCTAACGACATCATGCAATATNACTCATCATCATATAGCATGATCAATATGGAAAACATTATCATATTAAAGTAAATGTCATTCAATACTAATCATATTGCCATATAGTGCCTCAAGCATATCAAGTATGTCGTTCATTGAAATATATATATTAAGCACATCATCAAGCATCATAAATCATACATCATCAGAACTCATACATCATTATATACTCATACATCATCATATGCTAGTATACGACATCATACAATACAGCTCATTCGTCATCGTAACTCATACATCATCATACACCAGTATACGACATCATACGATATAGCTCATACATCATCATACACCAGTATATGACATCATATGATATAGCTCATACATCATCATATTCATACAATTTCTAGCCTATCCTATAGTAAGGTCACTTACCTGATTAGGTTAGGCTAGTATCGCTAATTTATCCTTAATGAAAGTTCGATTTTTGTTCTTTATTATCCAAGTCAATCTATGTGGACCCATTAGATCAATTTCAAGTTCAATTCTCTATATTTTACAATGCTTCATGTGTTAGACTTCCTACGAGCATTAGAGACTTTGTTTTAGAATATATATATATAATTTTATTTTTATTAAAGATTTCATTTTCTATTATTACTACTATTTTTCTAGAAGATATAATTTTTGTATTCTTTACTTTCTTGGTTCAAAAGACATTCCTTTTCATGACCTATCATCTGTTATTCTTTGAAATTAGGTTGGATTTGGTAGTACATATAAAAATTACCAATATTTTTCTACTCCTTGAATCACATACATAACTTTAAAAAACAATTAATCATTTCAAAATCTTCATTTTCTTCTCTTTTAATTTTGTTCAAACTTAATTTTTGGGCCATTTAAATTAATTCCATACTCACTTTTTTTTTTTCCTTAAAAAAAAATTATTGATCATGACTGATTTTCTGTAATAATAACTAAAAAATCTAAATAATTACCACAATATAAAAGAAAAAAAAAGATCTACGATCAATTTTTCTATTAATCTATTAAGGCCAATTTCCTTTTTTCTCTCCCATATAAATCTGTAATTTTTTTTTTTTTTTTTTTCTAAAATCTTCTCTTTTTGTTCTCTTTCTATAGATGGCCGAACATCATTGTGTAGTTTGGGAAGTGTCTTACTGCTAGTTTTTTGGGTAGTATAGTTTGAAAGTGTTTTTTAAAATTCTTTTGAAAGTTTAAATGTTTTTTTTTAAACAAAGTGTCAACCATTTCCATCTAAAACTAACTTGATATATATCAAGGCAACAATCATGTAAAGTAAAAAAGAGCGTTTGTGGTGTGATTAAATTTTACATAGTTAAATTCCATTTTAGAATTATTTAAGCTTGATAGGATCAATTTGCTCCTTAGCTTGCATTACCTAATTTTATGTTAACTTTTGAAATTGAATGTGATGCTAGTGGAGTAGGGATAGGTGGCGTATAATACAAAATCAAAGACTTTAATGTTCCTTAGTGAGAAGTTGGCTGGTGCATCTTTGAGGTATCCAACTTATGATAAAGAGCTTTATGTTGGTTCATGCATGGCAAACCTAGCAACATTGTCTTTGACCTCAGGAGTTTGTTTTCCTAATGATCATTGGATTGATATATTAATGATTTTTTTTCAGTTTTACATAGGACTAGGAATGATTGTGATAACATCATTGTTGTGGTTGATCGATTTAGTAAAATGGTTCATTTATTCTTTGTCACAAAACTGATAATGCAAAACATATTTTTCACTTATTCTTCAGGGAAGTTGTACGATTGCATGGGATTCCTAACAGCATAGTTAGTGATCGTGATGTTAAATTTTTAAGTCACTTCTAGCATGTTTTGTGGGGTAATTTGGGAACTCAGCTAGTACATTAAACTACTTGTCATCCTGAAACGCATGGACAAACCGAGGTTGTTAACAAAACCATGACTATTATGCTTAGAGCCATTATTTATAAGAATCTTAAGACGAATTTGCATATAAAGGGTTGTTCATAACAGTACTAAATACACATGTTGAAATCGTTTATGGCTTTAATCCTTTAGTTCTCATTGATTTGTTAGGTATGTCCCGAAAAAAATTTGTGAATTTTGATGCAAGTTCCAAAGTTGAATTTGTTAATAAACAACACAACCAAGTAAAATAATAAATTGAGAAGCAAAATTCTAAAGTTGCTTCCTAAATTAATAAGGGACGCAAGATTATCATGTTCAAGCCAATCGATTGGGTTTGGGTGCATTTTAGAAAAGAAAAACATTCTACTCAAGGGAAATCTAAGCTTTTACCACAAGGAGATGGACCTTTCCAAGTTCTTTGAGTGTATCAACGACAATGTTTCTAAAATTGATTTACCCGGTGAGTATGGTGTTAGGTTAGGATTCGAGGTCGAACCCTTTTTAAGAGGGAGAGAATGATATGAACCAAGATCAAGGAATTTCCATACTTCAAGGTCCAATTACAAGGACGAGATCCAAAAAGTTACAGCGAACTTTAATCAATTATATTCAAGTTATGGTAAGCTCGTTAAAAGAAATTCTAGAAGATGTTGTAGTCATTCCATACTTGTTGTGCAAAATTGAGCTTCAAGACAGAGATGCATTAAATGCATCATAAATCACTTAGACTAAAAAATTTATTATAATTAAAAAAGAAATTGGTAGAACATAAATAAATATTTTAATAAAAAAAATGAAGAAAGTTAAAATGGATTCCATTGCTTGATTGAATTGATAGAGCTTTAAAACTTAAAGAAATCATTTCAACAATGAACTCGAGTGGCCTCTAAAGGATTTTATAACTTTATTTCTCTTTCCATGTGGGGTTGGGGGTATATTTATTATAGTATTCTATCACCATGTGGGGCTTTAGACAGGAATCCCACATTGATGAGGAGAACAATTCACACATCCTATATAAAGAACTTGGTAGAAGCATAAGTTTGTCCCTTTGGGGACATCCGATAAAATTGGAACGATACAGAGAAGATTAGCATGGCCCCTGCGCAAGGATGACACGCACAAATCGAGAAATGGTCCAAATTTTTTTTCATTCTCCAAAGCAAGGTGTGGACCGTTGTAGACGTGATCAGGATCTCATGTGTGGCAGCGGTTAGAACAAATAGGGGTGTGTTGTCCCTATTGGTCTGGACCCTTCCCTATAATGCTCCACCCTTTGGGTTTAAGCACCCTCTTGCTACCCATATGTGAAACTCACCGATCTTCATTGTAATCAAACTTCATATCTCGAACTTCTAAGGTTAGGTTACATACAAGAGTGCTATGGATAGGGGAGAATGATGAAAGAACATGGTTAGAATATGGTTAGAAAGGGATAGATTTGTGATAGATTGATAGAACGATAGCNATCCAAAAAGTTACAGCGAACTTTAATCAATTATATTCAAGTTATGGTAAGCTCGTTAAAAGAAATTCTAGAAGATGTTGTAGTCATTCCATACTTGTTGTGCAAAATTGAGCTTCAAGACAGAGATGCATTAAATGCATCATAAATCACTTAGACTAAAAAATTTATTATAATTAAAAAAGAAATTGGTAGAACATAAATAAATATTTTAATAAAAAAAATGAAGAAAGTTAAAATGGATTCCATTGCTTGATTGAATTGATAGAGCTTTAAAACTTAAAGAAATCATTTCAACAATGAACTCGAGTGGCCTCTAAAGGATTTTATAACTTTATTTCTCTTTCCATGTGGGGTTGGGGGTATATTTATTATAGTATTCTATCACCATGTGGGGCTTTAGACAGGAATCCCACATTGATGAGGAGAACAATTCACACATCCTATATAAAGAACTTGGTAGAAGCATAAGTTTGTCCCTTTGGGGACATCCGATAAAATTGGAACGATACAGAGAAGATTAGCATGGCCCCTGCGCAAGGATGACACGCACAAATCGAGAAATGGTCCAAATTTTTTTTCATTCTCCAAAGCAAGGTGTGGACCGTTGTAGACGTGATCAGGATCTCATGTGTGGCAGCGGTTAGAACAAATAGGGGTGTGTTGTCCCTATTGGTCTGGACCCTTCCCTATAATGCTCCACCCTTTGGGTTTAAGCACCCTCTTGCTACCCATATGTGAAACTCACCGATCTTCATTGTAATCAAACTTCATATCTCGAACTTCTAAGGTTAGGTTACATACAAGAGTGCTATGGATAGGGGAGAATGATGAAAGAACATGGTTAGAATATGGTTAGAAAGGGATAGATTTGTGATAGATTGATAGAACGATAGCGTTATGATACGTTCCTGTGATGGTATGACTAAGGTACGTTCACGTAACGATATGACTGTGATAGTTATAAGTATGTTAAGGCTATGATAAGTTAGGGAACGATATGACCACAAAGTGTTTACGATATGACATGGTTATGATACGATATATTGTGATGTGATATGTTATTTTTAGATTGTTTTGTGTGATCATTGAGGTAATTGTTGTATGAATTGCACGTTATGAAACGACATGTTAAAAGCATGGAGCGTTATGTTATGTTTTCTAAATTATATGTATACAGCATGTTATGAATGACATGATATCACGATAAATGAAATGAAATGTAACCCCGTTAGGCTATGTATGATACGTAGACTGAAAAAATGAGAAATGACTGTTAAGCATGAAAGATGATAGCGGCGTTATATTCATTAATGATAAAAGTAGAAATGTTGGGGACCTCATGCATTATGTGTGCTCATGCATTTAGTGGGATTCCCCTAGTCCATCACGAGGGTACAGACGCGTACATCCAATGGCAGGACAACGATCGTTATATTTTGCATAGCGCTGCCGTGACGGTTACTAGTTCTAACGGGTGTCCGACCTAGGGAGCATCCCAATGTATGCTCGCCCGACAAGTAAGGTGGCCCAATGGTGAATCAAACAAATTGTTTTAAAGTAAATCCACAAATTTTAAAATTTAATTTTTTTAATTATTTGTTTAAATATAAAAATATAAATGATAATTGTGATTAACGTAAACTTTGTTGATGTAGTGCCACGTAGCTGATACTCTCACGCCTGTCATCTTCTCCACTCGCCCTCTTCCCATCTGCTTTGCTTTTATTCTCTCTGTCTCTCATTTTTCTNTCCAAAGCAAGGTGTGGACCGTTGTAGACGTGATCAGGATCTCATGTGTGGCAGCGGTTAGAACAAATAGGGGTGTGTTGTCCCTATTGGTCTGGACCCTTCCCTATAATGCTCCACCCTTTGGGTTTAAGCACCCTCTTGCTACCCATATGTGAAACTCACCGATCTTCATTGTAATCAAACTTCATATCTCGAACTTCTAAGGTTAGGTTACATACAAGAGTGCTATGGATAGGGGAGAATGATGAAAGAACATGGTTAGAATATGGTTAGAAAGGGATAGATTTGTGATAGATTGATAGAACGATAGCGTTATGATACGTTCCTGTGATGGTATGACTAAGGTACGTTCACGTAACGATATGACTGTGATAGTTATAAGTATGTTAAGGCTATGATAAGTTAGGGAACGATATGACCACAAAGTGTTTACGATATGACATGGTTATGATACGATATATTGTGATGTGATATGTTATTTTTAGATTGTTTTGTGTGATCATTGAGGTAATTGTTGTATGAATTGCACGTTATGAAACGACATGTTAAAAGCATGGAGCGTTATGTTATGTTTTCTAAATTATATGTATACAGCATGTTATGAATGACATGATATCACGATAAATGAAATGAAATGTAACCCCGTTAGGCTATGTATGATACGTAGACTGAAAAAATGAGAAATGACTGTTAAGCATGAAAGATGATAGCGGCGTTATATTCATTAATGATAAAAGTAGAAATGTTGGGGACCTCATGCATTATGTGTGCTCATGCATTTAGTGGGATTCCCCTAGTCCATCACGAGGGTACAGACGCGTACATCCAATGGCAGGACAACGATCGTTATATTTTGCATAGCGCTGCCGTGACGGTTACTAGTTCTAACGGGTGTCCGACCTAGGGAGCATCCCAATGTATGCTCGCCCGACAAGTAAGGTGGCCCAATGGTGAATCAAACAAATTGTTTTAAAGTAAATCCACAAATTTTAAAATTTAATTTTTTTAATTATTTGTTTAAATATAAAAATATAAATGATAATTGTGATTAACGTAAACTTTGTTGATGTAGTGCCACGTAGCTGATACTCTCACGCCTGTCATCTTCTCCACTCGCCCTCTTCCCATCTGCTTTGCTTTTATTCTCTCTGTCTCTCATTTTTCTTTGGATCCATTTCCTCCATTTTAGGTTACATGGGTGTTGGAGTTTTCTTTTAAATCTATGTTTAGAGCCTTGAATTTCAAGTAGGTTTTGCTTTTGTGCTGTGGTTGTTATTGGGGAAACTGTAATAGGGAAGAGTTATGCAGGTTAATTAGGCTTCTTTTAATCTTTCTTCTCTTCATTTAAACGAGATGAGGTTACGACCTTGTGAATCTCGTACCAACAATGTGAAGTCGGGTCACAGCGATGGATGAATTTCTTAAGTATACATAACAGCTCAAGGCGTTACAAGTTGGTATCAGAGCTTAGGTTATAAGTTCTCTATACCGTTGGTAATAAACTTAAATGGAAAAAATAAAAGAACGGTAGTTTTTTTGATTTTGTTAAATTTAGTAAGGCTTTTCAAATTTTAGTAAGAAGAAAAGGTCAAAGAAAAAATAAAGGCCATGAATGACGAAGTAGGTTATGGGATGGCTAATTTTAGATCTTATAAACCCTATAACAGAGTTTTTCATAATTTCATTTGTCCCTTGTCTCTTCCCTCTGTACGTCTCCTGGAGAGCTTTGTGACAGTTATTTAAACAAGTTAGTTTCAGAGCGAGCATCTATTTTCTACAAGTTGGTATCAGAGCAGATTGTTATTTTCAACAGAGTGAATTTTATTTCACAAATTGGTATCAGAGCGGATTTTATTTCAACAAATTGGTATCAGAGCGGATTTTATTTCAACAAATTGATATCAGAGCCGATGGTGAACATGATGGGGCAAATGTCGCTACCACGATTGACGAAGACGAACTATGAGAATTGGAGCATCCAAATGAAAGCTCTTCTCGGTTCTCAAGACGCATGGGAGGTGGTCGAAGAAGGTTTTGAAAAATGGAAGGATACCACGGGTTATACGGCGGCGCAGAACAAGGCACTAAAAAAATTATGATCAAAGGATAAGACAGCATTATACATGTTGTTCCGGGCGTTGACGAGTCGGGCTTTTAGAAGATTGCAAGGGCAACTACTTCAAAAGAAGCGTGGGACACTCTAGAAAAGGTGTTCAAAGGAACCAACCGAGTCAAGCAGGTGCGTCTCGAGACTCTGCGTGGCGAGTTGGAGAGCATGAAGATGAAGGAATTAGAAAATGTATCTGACTACATTACACGTGTACAGACCGTGGCGAATCAGATAAATTGAAACAGAGAAATGTTACACAAGACGTGGGTTGTGGAGAAGATCTTGAGGTCGTTAAGAGACAACTTCGAGAATGTTGTATGTGCCATAGAAGAGTCAAAGGACCTAGTGAAGTTCAAGGTCGATAAGCTCGCCGGTTTTCTCAAGGCACACGAGCAACGTAAGAAAAAGAAGGAGGAGACACTCGATCAAGCACTTCAGACGAATGCATCAATAAGGGATGAAAAAGTACTCTACACTCAAAATGTTCAAGGTAGAGGTCGTGGAAGCCGCGGGAATGGTCGAGGTGGTTAAGGCAACAATTATGAAGAAAACTATAAGGAGAAGAGACTGTCGAGCCAAGCAAATTGGCGTGGAAGAGGACGCAATCAAGGACGTGGTCAAGGATACAATTCCAACATCCAGTGTTACAAATGTCAGAAATATGGCCACTATGTAAACAATTGTAACTCTGAAAAATGTTACAATTGTGGTAGAAGGGGGCACGTTGCAAAAAGCTTGTCGAGCCAGAAAAAGGGTTGAAGGAACAACCAACCTAGCCGTGGAAGACGTAACAGATGAAGGTCTTCTCTTGATGGCTCAAGATGAAGAGAACATCAACAACGACACTCTGTGGTACCTCGACTCAGGGGCAAACAATCATATGTGCGGTCACAAGCACCTATTCAAAGAAATGCAAAAGATTGAAGATGGTCATGTTTCATTTGGAAATGCATCAAAGGTGGAGGTCAAAGGCCGAGGTACGATACATTTCTTGCAAAAGGATGGTGTGATGGGATCAATCCAAGATGTTTATTACGTACCAGNACTTCAGACGAATGCATCAATAAGGGATGAAAAAGTACTCTACACTCAAAATGTTCAAGGTAGAGGTCGTGGAAGCCGCGGGAATGGTCGAGGTGGTTAAGGCAACAATTATGAAGAAAACTATAAGGAGAAGAGACTGTCGAGCCAAGCAAATTGGCGTGGAAGAGGACGCAATCAAGGACGTGGTCAAGGATACAATTCCAACATCCAGTGTTACAAATGTCAGAAATATGGCCACTATGTAAACAATTGTAACTCTGAAAAATGTTACAATTGTGGTAGAAGGGGGCACGTTGCAAAAAGCTTGTCGAGCCAGAAAAAGGGTTGAAGGAACAACCAACCTAGCCGTGGAAGACGTAACAGATGAAGGTCTTCTCTTGATGGCTCAAGATGAAGAGAACATCAACAACGACACTCTGTGGTACCTCGACTCAGGGGCAAACAATCATATGTGCGGTCACAAGCACCTATTCAAAGAAATGCAAAAGATTGAAGATGGTCATGTTTCATTTGGAAATGCATCAAAGGTGGAGGTCAAAGGCCGAGGTACGATACATTTCTTGCAAAAGGATGGTGTGATGGGATCAATCCAAGATGTTTATTACGTACCAGACCTCAAGACCAACATATTGAGTGTGGGGCAACTCACAGAGAAAGGTTACTCGATATTCCTAAAGGANGGTTAAGGCAACAATTATGAAGAAAACTATAAGGAGAAGAGACTGTCGAGCCAAGCAAATTGGCGTGGAAGAGGACGCAATCAAGGACGTGGTCAAGGATACAATTCCAACATCCAGTGTTACAAATGTCAGAAATATGGCCACTATGTAAACAATTGTAACTCTGAAAAATGTTACAATTGTGGTAGAAGGGGGCACGTTGCAAAAAGCTTGTCGAGCCAGAAAAAGGGTTGAAGGAACAACCAACCTAGCCGTGGAAGACGTAACAGATGAAGGTCTTCTCTTGATGGCTCAAGATGAAGAGAACATCAACAACGACACTCTGTGGTACCTCGACTCAGGGGCAAACAATCATATGTGCGGTCACAAGCACCTATTCAAAGAAATGCAAAAGATTGAAGATGGTCATGTTTCATTTGGAAATGCATCAAAGGTGGAGGTCAAAGGCCGAGGTACGATACATTTCTTGCAAAAGGATGGTGTGATGGGATCAATCCAAGATGTTTATTACGTACCAGACCTCAAGACCAACATATTGAGTGTGGGGCAACTCACAGAGAAAGGTTACTCGATATTCCTAAAGGACCGCCTGCTACACCTGAAGGATAAGAAAGAGCGTTTAGTTGCTCGAGTCGAAATAGGAAGAAATCGGATGTACAAATTGAACTTAAGAAGCATATGAGAAAAGTGTTTGCGAGTCGACGTAGAAGACAAGGCATCACTGTGGCATCTCCGCTTTGGTCACCTACATCATGGCGGCCTAAAGGAGTTAGTGAAGAAGAATATGGTACATGGGCTACCAAACATGGACTTTGAAGGAAAATTTCGTGAAAAATGTGTGCTCAGCAAGCATGCGAGAACCTCAATTCAAAAGAAGGTTGAATTTTGGGCTAAACAACCTCTCGAGTTGATCCATACAGATATATATGGACCAATTAACCCCGAGTCCTTCAACAGAAAGAGGTATTTCATTTCCTTTATCGATGATTACTCACAGAANACAATCATATGTGCGGTCACAAGCACCTATTCAAAGAAATGCAAAAGATTGAAGATGGTCATGTTTCATTTGGAAATGCATCAAAGGTGGAGGTCAAAGGCCGAGGTACGATACATTTCTTGCAAAAGGATGGTGTGATGGGATCAATCCAAGATGTTTATTACGTACCAGACCTCAAGACCAACATATTGAGTGTGGGGCAACTCACAGAGAAAGGTTACTCGATATTCCTAAAGGACCGCCTGCTACACCTGAAGGATAAGAAAGAGCGTTTAGTTGCTCGAGTCGAAATAGGAAGAAATCGGATGTACAAATTGAACTTAAGAAGCATATGAGAAAAGTGTTTGCGAGTCGACGTAGAAGACAAGGCATCACTGTGGCATCTCCGCTTTGGTCACCTACATCATGGCGGCCTAAAGGAGTTAGTGAAGAAGAATATGGTACATGGGCTACCAAACATGGACTTTGAAGGAAAATTTCGTGAAAAATGTGTGCTCAGCAAGCATGCGAGAACCTCAATTCAAAAGAAGGTTGAATTTTGGGCTAAACAACCTCTCGAGTTGATCCATACAGATATATATGGACCAATTAACCCCGAGTCCTTCAACAGAAAGAGGTATTTCATTTCCTTTATCGATGATTACTCACAGAAAACTTGAGCTTACTTTCTGAAAGGAAAATCCGAGGCATTCGAGGTGTTCAAAAAGTTCAAAGTAATGGTGGAGAAGGAAACTGGTAGACACATCAAAGCTGTATGATCCGATAGAGGTGACGAGTATACTTTGACGGCTTTCATGGAGTACTGCAAGGAACGAGGCATAAGGCGATTTCTAAGCGCACCGTGCACCCCTCAACAAAATGGTGTGGCCGAGAGAAAGAATCGGACCATTCTTGACATGGTTCGCTCAATGCTCAAGAGCAAAAGGATGCCGAAGGAATTTTGGCAGAAGCCGTGCAATGCGCCATCTACATATAGAATCGATGTCCACATGAGAAGTTAGATGATCAAACACCACAAGAGGCTTGGAACGGAGAAAAGCCTACAATCTCTCATCTCAAAGTATTCGGTAGTATGCTTATGCTCACGTAGCGGACCAACAAAGAACGAAGCTCGAAGACAAATGCAAAAGGTATATCTTTATTGGATATGATGAGAAGACAAAAGGATACAAACTACTTGACCCAATTAGCAAGATGGTGATAGTGAGTTGCGATGTGCAAGTAAATGAAGCAAGCGAATGGGACTGGAACAATTCGACAGAAGTCAATATGAAGTAGGAGAATCATCAGTCGCTGCACCAACAAGTGCACCAACAGACTCAAAATTTCTGATGATGAAGATGAACCACGACAACCCAAAATGCGGAGTTTGCGAGATTTGTATGACTAAACAGACGAGGTACACCTTGTATGTCTTCTGGCAGATGCTAAAAATATCAGCTTTGAACATGGAAGTGCGAAAGACGATGGCAATAGTCGTGAGGTAGTGGAAACTGTTGGAAATGAGGTGATGCGCAGCAGATGTGGCGAAATCCTGATAGCGGAGATGAGAAAATTGAAGAAAGATGAACAACCGAATAACAGAGAGCTCGAGCTCAAAGAGAGAGAGCTCCAATGACCGGAAAGGCAATTCGAGGAAGAAAGAAGAAAGAGGATGAAAATGGAAGAAGAAAAGGAACAGTTAGAAATAAAGGTTGAAAGTAGAGAAGGAAATTGATGAGGTGAGTGAGAGTTCCTCCTATCTCAAACAGGAGAAGGAAGAGAATGGGCAGGTAATCTCTGATCTTAAGAAGAAAGTTGATGGAGGTATGGAGAAAGATAATGACTTGTTGATGGAGATTGAGGCTCTAGTGGACGAGCTAGTGAGGGAGGAGAAAGATATAGAGATGCTGACTCAACAGAGAGACTCACTCGATGTGAACCTGAATCAAATCCAAGAGGAGGCAGTAAATTTACGACACACGATTGAGATACTCACTCATGATAAAGCCAAAATGGAGGAAGCAAAAATGCTAGCCGTAAATGTCGTTGTGGACTTGTGAAGGGAATTGAGTAAACTGAACAAAGCCATGGTGTCTGAGTCAAGCGTGGCTGAGAACGGGAGAAATGAAGACTTGGTGTCTCAGATGGGCTTTTCTCGAGAAGATCCAAATAAAGTCTCATTAGAGAACGACAAGCTTAGTTTGTCGCTCGAGGACAAGGAGAGAAAACTGAAGAAACCACGACTGAGCTCGAGAAAACGAAAATGACGCAGGTGGAATCATTGAATAGAGCATTTAAGTTTATGTGGAAGTTTTGTTGGGAATAAACTTAAATGAAAAAAAGAAAAGATGGTAGTTTTTTTATTTTGTTAAATTTAGTAAGGCTTTTGAAATTTGAGTCGTAAGAAGAAAAAGCTAAAGAAAAAATAAAGGGCCAAGAATCACTACATGACAAAGTGGGCTAATTTTAGATCTTAGATACCCTATACATTGATTGGTTTTCATTGTAAAATTCAAGAGGCAGAGACCAAGAGACCAAGAGACACATAGCAAAGTGTACAGTGTAATAGAAAAGAGTTGTTCAGAATTTTTTTTGTCCCCTTGTCTCTCCCCTCTCGACACCTCCTTCACAGCTTCGTGAGAGTTATTTAAACAAGTTAGTTTCAGAGCGAGCGTCTATTTTCTACAAGTTGGTATAAGAGCGGATTGTTATTTTAAACAGAGCGAATTTTATTTCAACAAATTGGTTTCAGAGTGGATTTTATTTCAACATAGACCGTTCAGGATAGAAAATATAGATCCCTCTAGTCCAGCTTTAGTTGTATATGAGTGGTATAGAAGTATGTTGTGTGAAGTATTATGTAAAGTTTAAAAGAATTGGTTGTGACCAATAATTTATTTGTGTGATAGATATGGTATTATTTAGGAATATGGAACCCAACATGTCTGAAGTGGACTTGGAGATTGAGGAGTAGCCTCAAGAGGGGATTGATCCAACATAGGTAGACCGAGAGCCTACTGTACCTGCGGCATCCAGGGATCAACCGACCATTGTTATTACCTTGGAGGCATTACAGTCACTGATCCATAGCCAAGTTAACCAGGCAGTGCAGGTGGCTCTTGCTAATTGTAGGAGTCAAATAGCTTCGACAACATCTACACCTTCAGTAGTTAATCAAGCAAGTCCTGTGGCTGAAACACCTGGAATAGATGTTCAGACATCAGTACCTCCACCAAATCCGATAGTGCCAACAAGTACGACAACCTTGATAGAGACACCACCTCGAGTAATATCATATGAACGACGCTGTATGACTGAGGAGGGTGAGTACTTACGTGATTTCATGAGACTTGAACCACCTACTTTTGAGGGTAGAGTGGTAGACCCAGAGGCAGCTGACAGGTGGTTGGTGTCTATTAAAAAGAAGTTTATATATGCGAACTACCCAGAAAGAGTCAAAGTTCAATGTGCCATGTATATGCTAGCAGGACCGACTTATTTTTTGTGGAAATAAAAGAAGCCAAAGATGGATACTAGTGGAGGTCAAATTTCTTGGTCAGCGTTCAAACATGAGTTTTGTGAGAAATATTATCCTCTTTCAGCACGATTTCGCAACCGAAAAATATTTTTGGAATTGAAGCAAGGTAATCGATCTGTAGAGGAGTACGAGATAGAGTTCACACTATTATCTAGATTTGCTCCTCATATGGTTGAAACTGAAGAAGAGAAGACAGAGCTCTTTATCAAAGGTTTGAGACCGTTGATACAGGGTTCAGTGTCGGCGCATGCATCTCAAGACTTTGTTACAGCCTTTAACGCTGCTGTTAAACTGGATGCTTTTACTCTAAGGAGTGACTGCAGCTCTATTAGTCAAGTTCGAAAGGGGAGTAAGCGAAGGTATACTCAGATGTCCTCTGGATCCCAACAGCAGGCGATATAGCGATGTGTTGATCGTCGACCTCCAGCTGGTGATAGGAAGGCAGTCTGTGGAAGATGTGGGTTGACCCATGAGGGACCTTGTACTGCAATAAATAAAACCTGTTTCAACTGTGGCAAGAGTGATCATCTGACAAGAATGTGCCAAGGTGCAACAAATCCAAACATGGTACGTAATGAGAGGCTGGCTCCCGGAGGTGAAGATGGTCGATGAGTGTTGGTGGTTAGACTTAGGCTTGAAGTAAAGTCTATGCCACGACAAGCAGAGTAGTGGAGGTATGCCAATACCGTAATAACAGGTACTTTACCCATATGACTCTAGGTTATGCTTACCATTAACATCCAAGAATCAAAATCAAGTCCTTTTCATTTAAATAGAATGCGAATGCCAAGGGCCATATAAGAATCTGTTAGACTACTAATTCTCACAATACCTCGACAACGCGCTGTGTGCTAAGTTAAGGAGAATGAGAATTTTTAACCGTTGGATTGTATGACATTACAGGCCACTAGAGAGGTTAGTAGACAAGTTGTATTTTCCCGAGAGCAAGTGAACATACATGTCCAAAAATTCTAATTAAGCATATAAAGAGTCAATAACTTAAGCTTTAAATAGTTGGAATACCTTTTAATGAAAAAAAGATCGTAGTAAAAGAAACTAGGAATCATTGGTGAATAAAACTTAAGAATAGTTCGAGAGATGAATAATAAAACTTGTGAAAGACAAGTTAGCTACTTACTGAATAAATTAATTGCTCATGAAAATTATTTTAATTTTTCTTTCTATGATGCAAAGCGATCGAGATGACGAGTCAACTGAGTTGGAGACTTTAAGGAATTCTTTTTAGATCCGAGTTTGTTTTAAGTATACTTGCTTTTGTTGTTTATAAACTTATACAAGATATTTTGAATTGTAAGTATAGCCTAGTTTATGTTTCTTGCACATAACAACATTGTTAAGTTGTTTTACTTAATTTAAGGTTGATGGGTTTATGATGGAAGTAGATAATATTATACAATTTCTCTATTTAATTTAATATATATAAACTAAATTTTATAAAATTGTATACATTTTGGGTGGTTAAAACTTTTGATGAATCTTTAAACATTCTTATCGTTAAATAAAAGATTATAAAAAAAAAATAAAAAAAAAACATGGAAATTTATTTGAGAAAAAAAAAATAATTAAAAAAGTATGCCAAATTTTCATCCTTTTTCTACCATAGATTTCACTTTTCATAAAAAAAAAAAAAAAAAAAAAAAAAAAAAAAAAAAAAAAAAAAAAAAAAAAAAAAA
>NW_019646444.1:180407-199443 GCF_002806865.2 Cucurbita pepo subsp. pepo
AAAAAAAAAAAAAATTGCATGAATTAACAAAGAAATGGAGCTTAATTTTCAAAACTGAAAAACATAAATATTTAAAATTGTAATAAAAAAAAATTAAAAAATAAGTTTAATGTAAAACTAAAATAAAAATATTCTTAATCTTTCCTGAGTAAAAAAAAAAAATACTTTTAAACTTTTAATAACATCTAAAACATACATTTTCCATGTAAGTTATTTGTTTTAAAATATCTTTAAATTTTGAAAATTTCATTAATACCTTTAAACTTTTTAAAAGAAACATTAACACCCTTTACACTTATAAATAAACTTACACAATTTTATTTATCATCAATATATGGACAATGGACAAAAGATACCTCTTCAAACTTTTTAATGTTATATTTAAAAGTTCATGAGTAATTTGTAACGAAGTTCAAAGTTTTTTCCCGAAGTTTTAAAAAAAAATTTAAGATATTAATAAAACTTTAAAAAATTCAAGAGTGTTTTTTAAAATACTTTTGACAGTTTAAATGTTTTTTTTTTTAAACAAACGGTCAACAATTCCCATCTAAAACTAACTGATATATATCAAGACAACAATTATGTAAAGTAAAAAGAGCCTTTGTCGAGTGATTCAATTTTACATAGTTAAATTCCATTTTAGAATTATTTAAGCTTGATAGGATCAATCTTGCTTCTAGAGTCATTCAAATCTCAAAAAATGTTATTGCCCTTACATATTTGATCAATAAGGTAATCTGGGTCTAACTATAACTCGATGAAATCAAATTTATTTGTGGGTTTTAGAATTTATGAACTACGGGTTTGCATATCGAGACGCTGATGAGGGTTCTTAGATCCAATTGGTCAAAGTTTCCTTATCAAGCAAGAGATGAATAGGAAGATTGGAGATTCAAAATCAAGCTAGAGAGAGGATTCCACCACCTCCAGAACATGCAAATCAATATAAGGGAGATAGTTTTGATCAACAAGAGGACGATCAACATGCGGTTGGTCGTGCCTTGATGTGAGGGAGAGGCCATGGAAGAATACATCATAATTTTCAACAACGAGTTCCTTGTGAACGAAATTTATCGAACATGGAGTGCGTCAAATTAAAATTTTCAAATTTTTATGGAAACATCAATCAAGCGGAGTACCTTGAATGGGAAAAAGGGTGGGGTCAGTTTTCAATTGTCATTATTTTAGTGATGAAAAGAAAGGAATATTATGCATTGCTCAATTCAAACAATATGTTCAAACTTGGTAGATAAATTGATGTCAAGTTGGAGAAGAAATCTTGTAGCACCAATCGATTCATGGTACGATTTCAAAGAGTCCATGAGGAAGTGTTTTGTTCCAAAATATTTTCAACGGGACATGGTGCAAGAGCTTCAAGCATTGAAAAAAGGAAGCAAGTCCATGGCGGATTACTGCAAGCTTCAAGAGACTTAAGTTAAAGACTGAACCACATCCTAGACCATAGAAGCTTCAATGGTTGAGTGATTGTGGAGAAGTAAGGGTATCTTGACAAGCTCTGGTTTCTTTTACTATTGAAAAATGGGTCGATGATATTTTATGTGATGTTGTATCCATGAATGTTGGAGATTTACTACTATAGAGACCTTGACAATTTGATCGTCGGGTAATGTACGATGGGTATGCAAACTGATACTCTTTTACTCACAATGGTAGAAAAATACTCTAATTCCATTGTCCCCAAAAGATGTCCTTATTGATCCTTGCAAATTTGAAAAGAAAATGCAAGAGGCTTATGCAAAGGTAGAGATCAAAAAGAATTAAGTGAAAAAAAAGAGTTTAACATATAGTACTAATCCCAAAGGAGGCCCAAGAAATATAAAGGCAAGTGAGTGAACTCTTTGCTAAAAGGTATGTACTTGAAAGTTTGTGTTCTTGTTCTATTCCCGTTATTCTTTTGCCTAAGATAGATGGTTCATGGCCTATGTAAGTCGATTGTAGGGCTATAAACAAGATAACTATAAAGTATATAGACATCAAATTCCCTATATTAGATGATATGGTTGATGAGTTGCATGGATGTAGTCTTTTAACTAAGATTGATTTAAAATATGGGTTTCATCAAATTCGCATGCATATTGAAGATGAGTGAAAAACAACTTTAAAACCGAAGTATGGTTTTTATGAATGGTTAGTTATACCTTTTGGATTAACTAATGCACCTAGTACATTCATGAGATTAATCAACCATGTCTTACGAGAGTACTTAGATAAGTTTGTGGTTTTTATTTTGATGACATGCTTGTTTACTCTGAATTGTTAGATGATCATGTTACGCATGTACGTAATGTTTTAACTACTTTGAGAAACGAATGTTTATATGTAAATTTAAAGAAATGTAGTTTTTGCATGGAAAATTTAACTTTCTTGGGTTTGTTGTTTCATCTAATGGTGTCGAGATTGATGAGGAGAACGTGAAGGCTATAAAATATTGGCCTACACCTAAAAGTATAAGTGAGGTAAGAAGTTTTCATGGTCGTGCAAGTTTCTACCATGGGTTCACTAAGGATTTTAGTACAATTGTTTCGCCCTTGAATGAACTTGTTAAGAAAAATGTATCTTTTGTATGGGAAAAAGATCAAGAACTTGCTTTTAACGCTTTGAAAGAAAAATTAAGTTCTGCTCCCTAGCTTGCATTACATAATTTTGAGCTAACTTTTGAAATTGAATGTGATGCTAGTGGAGTAGGGATAGGTGTCGTATAATACAAAATCAAAGACCTTTAATGTTCCTTAGTGAGAAGTTGGTTGGTGCATCTTTGAGGTATCCAACTTATGACAAAGAGTTTTATGTTGGTTCGTTCATTACAAACCTAGCAACATTATCTTTGGCCTCAGGAGTTTGTTTTCATACGGACCATAAAAGTTTAAAGTATTTGAGAGGACAAAATAAACTCAATAGACGATATGTCAAGTGGTTGGAATTTATTGAAATATTCTTTACATCATAAAATATAAACAAGGTAAGGAAAACATTGTTGCAAATGCTTTATCACGAAGTTCTGTCCTCCTCAATACTTTGAATGCTAAGTTGTTGGGTTTTGAACACAAATGATTTGTTTTATCAAGACGTGTTCTATGCTCGTTCCTAGGCTTCAACCACATGGTTTATATTCTCTACTACTTGTTCCTAATGATCATTGGATTGATATATCAATGGATTTTGTTTCAGTTTTACATAGGACTAGGAAAGATTATGATAACATTATTGTTGTGGTTGATCGATTTAGTAAAATGGTTCATTTATTCTTTGTCACAAAACTCATAGTGCAAAACATATTTCTCACTTATTCTTCAAGGAAGTTGTAGATTGCATGGGATTCCAAAAAGCATAGTTAGTGATCATGATGTTAAATTTTTAAGTCACTTCTAGCTTGTTTTGTGGGGTAATTTGGGAACTAAGCTAGGACATTAAACTACTTGTCATCTTCAAGCGGATGGACAAACCGAATTTGTTAACAGAACCATGACTATTATGCTGAGAGCTATTATTATAAGAATCTTAAGACGAATTTGCATATAATAGGGTACTAAATGCACATATGTTGAAATCGTTTATGGCTTTAATCCATTAGTTCTCATTGATTTGTTATGTATGTCTCGAAAAAAAATTGTGAATTTTGATGCAAGTTCCAAAGTCGAATTTGTTAATAAAAAACACAACCAAGTAAAGGAATAAATTGAGAAGCAAAATTCTAAAGTTGCTTCTTGAATTAATAAGGGACGTAAGATTATCATGTTCAAGCCAATCGATTGGGTTTGGGTGCATTTTCGAAAAGAAAAACATTCTACTCAAAGAAAATCTAAGCTTTTACCACAAAGAGATGGACCTTTCCAAGTTTTTTGAGTGTATTGATGACAATGTTTCTAAAATTGATTTACCAGGTGAGTATGGTGATAGGTTGGGATTCGAGGTCGAACCCTTTTCAAGAGGGAGAGAATGATATGAATCAAGATCAAGGAATTTTCATACTTCAAGGTCCAACTACAAGGACGAGATCCAAGAAGTTACAGCGAGCTTTAATCCATCATATTTAAGTTATGGTAAGCTTGTTAAAGGAAATTCTAGAAGATGTTGTAGTCATTCCCTACCTATTGTGCAAAATTGAGCTTCAAGACGTAGATGCATTAAAGGCATCATAAATCACTTAGAATAAAAATTTTACTATAATTTAAAAAAAAAAATCGGTAGAACATAAATAAATATTTTAATAAAAAAAATAAAGAACCTTAAAATGGATTCCATTGCTGGATTGAATTGATAGAGCTTTAAAACTTAAAGAAATCATTTCAACAATGAACTCGAGTGGCCTCTAAAGGGTTTTATAACTTCATTGCTCTTTCCACGTGGGGTTGGGGGTATATTTATTATAGTATTCTATCTCCATGTGAGGCTTTAAACAAGAATCCCACATTGCCGAGGAGAACAATTCACACATCCTATATAAAGAACTTTGTAGAAGCATAAGTTTGTCCCTTCGGGGACATCCGATAAAATTAGAACGATACAGAGAAAATTAGCATGACCCCTGCACAAGAATGACACGCATAAATCGAGAAATGGTCCAATTTTTTTTTTATTCTCCAAAACAAGGTGTGGACCCATTGTAGAGGTGACCAGGATCTCATGTGTGGAAGCGGTTAGAACAAATTCAAAATCAATATAGAGGTGGGCTTGATGTGGGGTGTGTTGTCCCTTTTGGTCTAGACCCTTCCCTATAATGCTCCACCCTCTTGGTTTAAGCAATCTCTTGCTACCCATATGTGAAACTCACCGATCTTCGTTGTAATCAAACTTCATATCTTGAACTTCTAAGGTTAGGTTACATACCGGAGTGCTATGGATAGGGGAGATTGATGAAATAACATGGTTAGGATATGGGTAGAAAGGGATAGGTTTGTGATAGATTGATAGAACGATAGCGTTAGGATACATTCCTGTGATTGTATGACTAAGGTACGTTCACGTAACGATATGACTGTGATAGGTATAAAAACGTTAAGACTATGATAAGTTAGGGAACGATATGACCACGAAGTGTTTATGATATGACATATTTATGATATGATATATTATGATGTGATATGTTATTTTTAGATTGTTTTGTGTGATGATTGAGTTAATTGTTGTATGAATTACAGTTGTGAAACGACATGTTAAAAGCATGGAGCATTATGTTATGTTTTCTAAATTGATACCTTGTCTAAAAAATATTTCTAAAATTTTTAAAATTTTCAATAATATCATTAAATTTTTAAACAAGTTTAACAAGTACTCTTGTCCCTAATTTTGGATGGAAACTAATAATACTTTGTTTAAAAAATATCATCCATTTAAACCGGGAGGGAGTGAGTGATATATATATATACATTTTTGTCTCTATTAACCAAATAAATTAATTAATCTAAACGAGTTAGTTTTGAGCAGAGACTGTGACACGTGCATAGGGTAGACTCATATTTANGAGGTGACCAGGATCTCATGTGTGGAAGCGGTTAGAACAAATTCAAAATCAATATAGAGGTGGGCTTGATGTGGGGTGTGTTGTCCCTTTTGGTCTAGACCCTTCCCTATAATGCTCCACCCTCTTGGTTTAAGCAATCTCTTGCTACCCATATGTGAAACTCACCGATCTTCGTTGTAATCAAACTTCATATCTTGAACTTCTAAGGTTAGGTTACATACCGGAGTGCTATGGATAGGGGAGATTGATGAAATAACATGGTTAGGATATGGGTAGAAAGGGATAGGTTTGTGATAGATTGATAGAACGATAGCGTTAGGATACATTCCTGTGATTGTATGACTAAGGTACGTTCACGTAACGATATGACTGTGATAGGTATAAAAACGTTAAGACTATGATAAGTTAGGGAACGATATGACCACGAAGTGTTTATGATATGACATATTTATGATATGATATATTATGATGTGATATGTTATTTTTAGATTGTTTTGTGTGATGATTGAGTTAATTGTTGTATGAATTACAGTTGTGAAACGACATGTTAAAAGCATGGAGCATTATGTTATGTTTTCTAAATTGATACCTTGTCTAAAAAATATTTCTAAAATTTTTAAAATTTTCAATAATATCATTAAATTTTTAAACAAGTTTAACAAGTACTCTTGTCCCTAATTTTGGATGGAAACTAATAATACTTTGTTTAAAAAATATCATCCATTTAAACCGGGAGGGAGTGAGTGATATATATATATACATTTTTGTCTCTATTAACCAAATAAATTAATTAATCTAAACGAGTTAGTTTTGAGCAGAGACTGTGACACGTGCATAGGGTAGACTCATATTTAAATTCCTAGTCTTAGGTTAGAATAGGTTGTTTTGCATTTCGTCGTTTTAAATTATTTTGTATTTGTTTTTATTTTCCCTAACTATAAGTATTTCGTATTTAAACACGTAAGACGATGGCTGTATTTTCCACAGAAGAATTTGTTTTAAACGTTTTCGAAGTTTATGTTATAAATGATGTTCATTTTAAGAGTTACATTTCCGCATTAGAGATGAGCATGAGATGTTATTTGCGACTCTGAGTATGTAGAAATTTAGGGTCGTCACGGTTGGTATTAGCGCCAAATTTTAGATTTTGTAGACTAGCCCACGATGTAGGCTTGACACGTTTCATGGTCCCAACGTCGATGTCTCGTCACCGTCAGGTACGCCTTGCACAAGATAAGAAAAGAGAAACGTTTTCAAACACTAATGCATTTTTATGTTAACATTACTGAAATTGTTGTAATATTTCACGTATTTATTTAAGAGTATGATGTGATGTGTAGCATGCTATGTGATTTTGTTTGCAATATGATGTGAACTTAGTATGTGTGATGTATAGCATAAGTTCATAAGTAATGAGCCTTAGACTTATGAGATGCTATCTTGGTTGCTAGGACCAAGACCACACGAAAGAGTAAGACGAGGAAGGAGACCACCTCTTATTTAATATTGTGTCTAATATATCTTTAATTTTAATTGGATTCTCAATCATCAAATTAAACATCAAATTTATTAAGAAAGATATTAAGAAAGGTTTGGAAGGAGGATCCCATTTTTATATGATTCATAATTGGATTTTAATTATATTGTACTAATTTAAGCTATAAATTTTAGTAAATTAAGAAGGTGGTTAACTAATATCATGCCCATGAGAGAGAGATTAACTATAGATTAATATAATCCAAACTTGTNGAGTTAATTGTTGTATGAATTACAGTTGTGAAACGACATGTTAAAAGCATGGAGCATTATGTTATGTTTTCTAAATTGATACCTTGTCTAAAAAATATTTCTAAAATTTTTAAAATTTTCAATAANTGAAATAAATTGCCCCCTAATTGTGAAATTGTTATAATTAAATTACGTCTATGTTTATTATGTTTTTTTTAATAATAAAATTAACCTATCAAACGTGGTTTCCATAAGGGTAAAAAGTATTAATTTTTTTTTTAAATAATGATAAAAAGAATTCATCTATAAATTGAATATCAATTCAAATGACAACATCACTCAAGGAAGTGAGAAATTAAGCAAAAGGTTACAATGAACTCTTCTATGTTANGTCACGGTTGGTATCAGAGCCAAATTTTAGATTTTGTAGACTATCCCACGATGTAGGCTTGGCACGTTCCATGGTCCCAACGTCAATGTCTCGTCACTGTCAGGTACGCCTTGCACAAGATAAGAAAAGAGAAACGTTTTCAAACACTCATGCATTTTTATGTTAACATTACTGAAATTGTTGTGATATTTCACGTATTTATTTAAGAGTATGATGTGATGTGTAGCATGCTGTGTGATTTTTTTTGCAATATGATGTGAACTTAGTATGCATGATGTATAGCATAAGTTCATAAGTAATGAGCCTTAGACTTAAGAGATGCTATCTTGGTTGCTAGGACCAAGACCACACGAAGGAGTAAGAGGAAGGGGACCACCTCTTATTTAATATTGTGTCTAATATATCTTTAATTTTAATTGGATTCTCAAACATCAAATTAAACATCAAATTTAATTAAAATTCCATTTATATGATTCATAATTGGATTTTAATTATAATGTACTAATTTAAGATATAAATTTTAGTAAATTAAGAAGGTGGTTAACTCATATCATGCCCATCAGAGAGAGATTAACTATAGATTAATATAATCCAAACTTGTAGGGGTAGAAATTACATCTCTAGTTATGGAAAAAAAAATGAAATAAATTACCTTCCTAGTTGTGAAATTGTTATAATTAAATTATGGTTGTTATGTTTTTTTTTTTTTTAAATAATAAAATTAACATATCAAACGTGGTTTTCCATACCGGTAAAAAGTATTAATTTTTTTTTAAAATAATCATAAAAAAAATTCATCTATAAATTGAATATCAATTCAAATGACAACATCACTCAAGGAAGTGAGAAATTAAGCAAAAGGTTACAATGAACTCTTCTATGTTAAACTTTTTTGTGATTTCATCTTTTGTTTTTATCTTGACGATGCATGGAACGCCATGCTTAGCTTCAGTGGACTCAAAAGCTATGAGGCCACTAAGTGAATGGACCGTGGGGATTGTGAACGAGCTTGGTCAAAATCAGGTCTTGTTCGTTCATTGCAAATCAAAAGATGACGATTTGGGTGACCATAATATAACAAGTGGTCAGACTTATAAATGGCAATTCAAGGAGAATATGACTTCGACTACGCTCTTCTGGTGTACCCTAAGAACTCCAACCAACCAACACGCCAGTTTCGAAGTGTTTTGGAGAGAGAAAAGCGAGTGGCTTGCTTCTCATTGCAATTTTCAATCTTGCCTTTGGTATGCTAGAGATAATGGCATTTATTTGCTCAACATTCCTCAAAGTACTTTCGATCATATACATAACTGGGAACAATAGCTGGCCATCTGAGACTTTCAAGATGAGATACCCTTCTTCTGGTGTTCAAACGATCAAACCCACAGTTTAATTGTTCAAAATAAATGAATATACATCTTATTTCAATGATATTAGAGAATGTATTACGAAAAATAGCAATTTCTTGGTGTGGTTAGAGGTTGAATGTTTGGTTATTGCATATTCTATTCTTGGTTGAGTTAAGAAAACATTTTAGTATAATTAAAAATTGAAATCAATTTTATTATTGAATAACTTTTTATGATCCCGGTCAAATTTACCGTTTATTAGAAAAAAAAAATTATTTTTTAAACATAATTAGTTAGAATTTTAATCATAAAATAATTTAAATTTTAAGGAATGAAACAAAAATATCTAATTATCAAATTTTGTAAAATGGACAAATCAATTAAAGAAAGAGGAATAAATAAATAAATAAATAAAGTTAATTAAAAATAGATGCCAGAATTTGTCATTACCGTTTGACCTAAAGCCGGTAATGGTAAGGTGGACTTGTATAGAGGACGGCGGCATCGCGAGCAGAGACTGTGGCACGTGCATANGGTGTACCCTAAGAACTCCAACCAACCAACACGCCAGCTTCGAAGTGTTTTGGAGAGAGAAAAGCGAGTGGCTTGCTTCGCATTGCAATTTTCAATCTTGCCTTTGGTATGCTAGAGATAATGGCATTTATTTGCTCAACATTCCTCAAAGTACTTTCGATCATATACATAACTGGGAACAATAGCTGGCCATCTGAGACTTTCAAGATGAGATACCCTTCTTCTGGTGTTCAAACGATCAAACCCACAGTTTAATTGTTCAAAATAAATGAATATACATCTTATTTCAATGATATTAGAGAATGTATTACGAAAAATAGCAATTTCTTGGTGTGGTTAGAGGTTGAATGTTTGGTTATTGCATATTCTATTCTTGGTTGAGTTAAGAAAACATTTTAGTATAATTAAAAATTGAAATCAATTTTATTATTGAATAACTTTTTATGATCCCGGTCAAATTTACCGTTTATTAGAAAAAAAAAATTATTTTTTAAACATAATTAGTTAGAATTTTAATCATAAAATAATTTAAATTTTAAGGAATGAAACAAAAATATCTAATTATCAAATTTTGTAAAATGGACAAATCAATTAAAGAAAGAGGAATAAATAAATAAATAAATAAAGTTAATTAAAAATAGATGCCAGAATTTGTCATTACCGTTTGACCTAAAGCCGGTAATGGTAAGGTGGACTTGTATAGAGGACGGCGGCATCGCGAGCAGAGACTGTGGCACGTGCATAGGGTAGACAAGTTTAAATTCCTAGTTTTAAGTTAGAATATGTTGTGTTGCATTTTATCATTTTAAATTATTTTCTATTTAAACACCTAAGACCATTGTTACGTTCTCGAGAGAAGAAGTTGTTTTAAGCGTTTTCGAAGTTTATATATGTCGTGATTCTGCCAACTACATAATGATTTCAGATTCGGCCAACTACCTTCCTCAGCTATCTCTCCTCAACTCCTTCCCCAACTACAGAATGATTCTACCATCAACAAAAAGATAACATAAAAGAAATGATTTCAGATTAAAAAAAAAAAAAAGAAGTATATTTATGCGTGAGAGAAAAAGGATATTGACCTTCAATATAAAAATTGATCCCTAAGCTCTTTTCTTGTAGTTATTTAGATTTTAGTTATTGTTACANTTATACATAACTGGGAACAGTAGCGGGCCATCTGAGACTTTCAAGATGAGATACCCTTCTTCTAGTGTTCTCACGATCAAATCCACAGTTTAATTGTTCAAAATAAATGAATATACATCTTATTTCAATGAATGTATTACGAAAAATAGCAATTTCTTGATTTGGTTAGAGGTTGAATGTTTGGTTATTGCATCATTCTATTCTTGGTTGAGTTAAGAAAACATTTGAGTATAATTAAAAATTGAAATCAATTTTATTATTAAATAACTTTTTATGNACAAAAAAAAATTAGTCACCATCAATAAGGTTGAATAACATTAAATGAAGAACAGAGATAGAAGAAAACGAAGATTTTGAGATGATTAATTATTTTTTAAAATTATCTATGTGATTTAAGCAGTGAAAAATATTGGTAATTTTTATATGTACTGCGAAATCCAACTTAGTTTTGAAGAATAATAGATGATAGGTCATGAAAAGGAACGGAAANGTTAATTGAAAATACATGCCCATAATTTGTCAATACCGTTTGACCTAAAGCCGGTAAAGGCAAGGTGCACTTGTACGGAGGACGGCGGCATCGCGNAAAAAAAACAGTAGTAATAAAAGAAAATGAAATTTGGCGACACTACCTGTATGGAGAGGAACTTAAATCTACACCGACCATGAGAGTAAAATATTTTTTCACCCAGAAAGAATTGAGCATGAGGCAACTATTTCACCCAGAAAATATNTTCAGTATTTCGTATTTAAACACGTAAGACCATTGCTATGTTCTCCANAGAAAATATTGAACATGAGGCGACGAAGGTGGTTAAAATTTGTGAATGATTACAAAATAGATATCCAGCACCACCCTGGAAAGACAATTGTGGTTGCAAATGTCTTAAGTCGAAAAATGGTACACTCGTCGGAGAGTCACGAGTACAAGCAGATTTCAATTAATTGTCTTTGGCAGTCACGAATGCAAAAGACATACTTGTCTTTTACAGTTCATTTGATTAACATCAAATTGAATGAAATGAAAAGACTCGTAAAAAGTAATTCTCTCAACATTAGAGTTAATTACTTTACGTGTATATAAATATTGTTTTTCATGCAAGATAATTTTTTTAGCTTTTATCCTATAAGGGTATAAGACCAAAGAGCATTTGGGCTTATGCATTCTGACCAAGTGGTCTAATGAATGCAAAAACAATAAAATATTGTTAATATTTTATCCACGTGATTGATGCTTATTCAATATATATAGGTATATTTACCAAATGCAACCTTGTCAAAGTTTTTCAAAATTTGAAGAAAAATGAGACCAAGGATGGCATGAGTCGCTTTGGCCGAGTGGTTAAGGCGTGTGCCTGCTAAGTACATGGGGTTTCCCCGCGAGAGTTCGAAGCCATCAGGCGACGTGTTTTGTTAATTCAAATAGATAACAAACATATTCCAATGACCTTCTAAAGCTAGAGGTACATAATCATAGATACATACATTTTGTTCATTTCACACATACCCTTGGTTTAGACGCTTATCATGGGTTCGTGACTTTGTGAAATCTATATATATATATATATACTTTGTAGTACCAAGAAGTCTCTAAAAACTGGTATTATATAAGCATAGTAGATACCCCTACATTTAATAAAACTTGGGATACTTAAAAATCTAACATAAAATAAGAGTCTTGAAACCTTAAAATAGTCATGGACTTCATGGTGGACAATATCATACCATTGTGGAGAGTCGTGTTCGTCTAACAAAGACGATGGCTGTGTTTTCTAGAGAAGAAGTTGTTTTAAGCGTTTTCGAAGTTTATGTTATAAATGATGTTCATTTTAAAAGTTACATTTCCGCATTAGAGATGAGCATGAGACGTTATTTGCGACTCTGAGTATGTAGAAATTTAGGGTCGTCACGGTTGGTATCAGAGCCAAATTTTAGATTTTGTAGACTATCCCACGATGTAGGCTTGGCACGTTCCATGGTCCCAACGTCAATGTCTCGTCACTGTCAGGTACGCCTTGCACAAGATAAGAAAAGAGAAACGTTTTCAAACACTCATGCATTTTTATGTTAACATTACTGAAATTGTTGTGATATTTCACGTATTTGTTTAAGAGTATGATGTGATGTGTAGCATGCTATGTGATTTTTTTTGCAATATGATGTGAACTTAGTATGCATGATGTATAGCATAAGTTCATAAGTAATGAGCCTTAGACTTAAGAGATGCTATCTTGGTTGCTAGGACCAAGACCACACGAAGGAGTAAGAGGAAGGGGACCACCTCTTATTTAATATTGTGTCTAATATATCTTTAATTTTAATTGGATTCTCAAACATCAAATTAAACATCAAATTTAATTAAAATTCCATTTATATGATTCATAATTGGATTTTAATTATAATGTACTAATTTAAGATATAAATTTTAGTAAATTAAGAAGGTGGTTAACTCATATCATGCCCATCAGAGAGAGATTAACTATAGATTAATATAATCCAAACTTGTAGGGGTAGAAATTACATCTCTAGTTATGGAAAAAAAAATGAAATAAATTACCTTCCTAGTTGTGAAATTGTTATAATTAAATTATGGTTGTTATGTTTTTTTTTTTTTTAAATAATAAAATTAACATATCAAACGTGGTTTTCCATACCGGTAAAAAGTATTAATTTTTTTTTTAATAATCATAAAAAAAATTCATCTATAAATTGAATATCAATTCAAATGACAACATCACTCAAGGAAGTGAGAAATTAAGCAAAAGGTTACAATGAACTCTTCTATGTTAAACTTTTTTGTGATTTCATCTTTTGTTTTTATCTTGACGATGCATGGAACGCCATGCTTAGCTTCAGTGGACTCAAAAGCTATGAGGCCACTAAGTGAATGGACCGTGGGGATTGTGAACGAGCTTGGTCAAAATCAGGTCTTGTTCGTTCATTGCAAATCAAAAGATGACGATTTGGGTGACCATAATGTAACAAGTGGTCAGACTTATAAATGGCAATTCAAGGAGAATATGACTTCGACTACGCTCTTCTGGTGTACCCTAAGAACTCCAACCAACCAACACGCCAGCTTCGAAGTGTTTTGGAGAGAGAAAAGCGAGTGGCTTGCTTCGCATTGCAATTTTCAATCTTGCCTTTGGTATGCTAGAGATAATGGCATTTATTTGCTCAACATTCCTCAAAGTACTTTCGATCTTATACATAACTGGGAACAGTAGCTGGCCATCTGAGACTTTCAAGATGAGATACCCTTCTTCTAGTGTTCTCACGATCAAATCCACAGTTTAATTGTTCAAAATAAATGAATATACATCTTATTTCAATGAATGTATTACGAAAAATAGCAATTTCTTGATTTGGTTAGAGGTTGAATGTTTGGTTATTGCATCATTCTATTCTTGGTTGAGTTAAGAAAACATTTGAGTATAATTAAAAATTGAAATCAATTTTATTATTAAATAACTTTTTATGTTCCCGATCAAATTTACAGTTTATTAGAATAAAAAATTATTTGTTAAAACATATTTAGTTAGAATTTAAATCATAAAATAATTTAAAATTTAAGGAATAAAACAAAAATATCTAATTATCAAATTTTGTAAAATGGACAAATCAATTAAAGAAAGAGGAATAAATAAATAAAGTTAATTGAAAATACATGCCCATAATTTGTCAATACCGTTTGACCTAAAGCCGGTAAAGGCAAGGTGCACTTGTACGGAGGACGGCGGCATCGCGAGCAGAGACTGTGGCACGTGCATAGGGTAGACACGTTTAAATTTTTAGTCTTAAGTTAGAATAGGTTGTTTTGCATTTTATCGTTTTAAATTATTTTGTATTTGTTTTTATTTTTTTCTAAACTTCAGTATTTCGTATTTAAACACGTAAGACCATTGCTATGTTCTCCAGAGAAGAAGTTGTTTTAAGCGTTTTCAAAGTTTATGTTATAAATAATGTTCATTTTAAGAGTTACATTTCCGCATTAGAGATGAGCATGAGACGTTATTTGCGACTCTGAGTATCTGAAAATTTAGGGTCATTACACTCACTTTTTATGGTTTAGCATTAATAATAATTTTGATTATTTTAGTTTCAATTTAACATTATGCATTTATGAAAAATTATAGAATTTTAGTATAACCTTGAACAATACGTGATTTGAACACTGTGATTAATATATAAGAGCATCATGTTCAAGAAATAACCTAAATACTTTACGGTAAATGAATAAAGTTGAGTATCTTTTTCTCACGGCAACATTGATACGACCCACTTTATAATTGTAACAGATGATTGGATCCAAATCATAAGTATGAAGACATAAGAATAAGAGCATTCTACACAATAGTTTGTGTAAGATTAGATCACGTAATATTTAATTTCTCTTTATAAATCAGTTAACTTAGAAAATTTATATTTTACTATTCGGTTTGATGTTCATTCTAAACTAATTATGAACTTCTATCTCTAAGAGCTTATCCTTTGATATATATGGGTGAGAATGTGTAACAACGGTACAAATGATAATAAAATAATGATAATAATAATAATAATAAATAAATAAAAATANCATCAGGCGACGTGTTTTGTTAATTCAAATAGATAACAAACATATTCCAATGACCTTCTAAAGCTAGAGGTACATAATCATAGATACATACATTTTGTTCATTTCACACATACCCTTGGTTTAGACGCTTATCATGGGTTCGTGACTTTGTGAAATCTATATATATATATATATACNTAACTCATCTCTCTCAATCAATCTCTGTGCTCAACTCCTTCCTCAACTATCTCTCCTCAACTCCTTCCCCAACTGCAGAATGATTCTGCCATCAAGGAAAAGATAACATAAAAAAAAAGATTTCGATTAAAAAAAAAGGTATATTTATGTCGCAAGAGAAAAAGGATATTGACCTTCAATATAAAAAAGCTCTTTTCTTGTAGTTATTTAGATTTTAGTTATTGTTACAAAAAAAATTAGTCCCCATCAATACTTTTTTTATAAGAAAAAAAAAGTGAGGGTGGAATTGATTTAAATAGGCCAAAAATTAAGTTTCAACAAAATTAAATGAAGAACTTTGGAATAGAGAGAGAAGAAAACCAAGATTTTGAGATGATTAATTATTTTTTAAAATTATCTATGTGATTCAAGCAGTGAAAAGTATTGGTAATTTTTATATGTAGTGCGAAATCCAACCTAATTTTGAAGAATAATAGATGATAGGTCATGAAAAGGAACGGAAAGTAGAGAATACAACAACTATATCTTCTTAAAAAACAGTAGTAATAAAAGAAAATGAAATTTTTAATAAAAATAAAATTATATATACGAATATATATATTCCAAGACAAAGTCTGTGATGCTCGGATGAAGTCTAACCGATGAAGCATTGTAAAATATAGACAATTGAACTTGAAATTGATGTCATGGGTCCACGTAGGTTGACTTGGATAAAAAGAACAAAAATCGAACTTTCATTAAGGCATTGGAGGTGTTCAAAAAGTTCAATGTAATGGTGGAGAAGGAAACTGGTAGACACATCAAAGCTGTATGATCCGATAGAGGTGGCGAGTATACTTTGACGGCTTTCATGGAGTACTACAAGGAACGAGGCATAAGGCGATTTCTAAGCGCACCGTACACCCCTCAACAAAATGGTGTGGCCGAGAGAAAGAACCGGACCATTCTTGACATGGTTCGCTCAATGCTCAAGAGCAAAAGGATGCCGAAGGAATTTTGGCAGAAGCCGTGCAATGCGTCATCTACATATAGAATCGATGTCTACATGAGAAGTTAGATGATGAAACACCACAAGAGGCTTGTTGCGGAGAAAAGCGTACAATCTCTCATCTCAAAGTATTCGGTAGTATGGCTTATGCTCACGTAGCGGACCAACGAAGAACGAAGCTCGAAGACAAATGCAAAAGGTATATCTTTATTGGATATGATGAGAAGACAAAAGGATACAAACTACTTGACCCAATTAGCAAGATGGTGATAGTGAGTCGCGATGTGCAAGTAAATGAAGCAAGCGAATGGGACTGGAACAATTCGACAGAAGTCAATATGATGTAGGAGAATCATCAGTTGCTGCATCAACAAGTGCACCAACAGACTCAAAATTTCTGATGATGAAGATGAACCACGACAACCCAAAATGCGGAGTTTGCGAGATTTGTATGAATCAACAGACGAGGTACACCTTGTATGTCTTCTGGCAGATGCTAAAAATATCATCTTTGAACATGGCAGTGCGAAAGACGATGACAATAGTCGTGAGGTAGTGGAAACTGTTGGAAATGAGGTGATGCGCAGCAGATGTGGCGAAATCCTGATAGCGGAGACGAGAAAATTGAAGAAAGATGAACAACCGAATAACAGAGAGCTCCAATGACCGAAAAGGCAATTCGAGAAAGAAAGAAGAAAGAGGATGAAAATGGAAGAAGAAAAGGAAGAGTTAGAAATAAAGGTTGAAAGTTAGAGAAGGAAATTGATGAGGTGAGTGAGAGTTCCTCCTATCTCAAACAGGAGAAGGAAGAGAATGGACAGGTAATCTCTGATCTTAAGAAGAAAGTTGATGGAGGTATGGAGAAAGATAATGACTTGTTGATGGAGATTGAGGCTCTAGTGGACGAGCTAGTGAGGGAGGAGAAAGATATAGAGATGCTGACTCAACAGAGAGACTCACTCGATGTGAACCTGAATCAAATCCAACAGGCAGTAAATTTACGACACACGATTGAGATACTCACTCGTGATAAAGCCAAAATGGAGGAAGCAAAAATGCTAGCTGTAAATGTCGTTGTGGATTTGTGAAGGGAATTGAGTAAACTGAACAAAGCCATGATGTCTGAGTCAAACGTGGCTGAGAACGGGAGAAATGAAGACTTGGTGTCTCAGATGGGTTGTTCTCGAGAAGATCCAAATAAAGTCTCATTAGAGAATGACAAGCTTAGTTTGCCGCTCGAGGACAAGGAGAGAAAACTGAAGAAACCACGACTGAGCTCGAGAAAACGAAAATAACGCAGGTGGAATCATTGAATAGATCATTTAAGTTTATGGGGAAGTTTTGTTGGGAATAAACTTAAATGAAAAAAAAAAGAAAGAAAAAAGGATAGTTTTTTTTATTTTGTTAAATTTAGCAACGCTTTTGAAATTTGAGTCTAAAAAGAAAAAGATAAACAAAAAATAAAGGGCCAAGAATACAAAGTGGGCTAATTTTAGATCTTAGATACCCTATAAATTGATTCGTTTTCATTCTAAAATTCAAGAGGCAGAGACCAAGAGACACAGACGAAAGTGTACAGTGTAATAGAAAAGAGTTTTTCAGAATTTCTTTTGTCCCCTTGTTTCTCCCCTCTCGACACCTCCTTCACAGCTTCGTGAGAGTTATTTAAACAAGTTAGTTTCAGAGCGAGCGTCTATTTTCTACAAGTTAGTATCAGAGTGGATTGTTATGTTAAACAGAGCGAATTTTATTTCAACAAATTGGTTTTAGAGTGGATTTTATTTCAACATAGACCGTCTAGGATAGACAATATAGATCCCTCTAGTCCAGCTTTAGTTGTATATGAGTGGTATAGAAGTATGTTGTGTGAAGTATTATTTAAAGTTTAAAAGAATTGGTCGTGACCAATAATTTATTTGTGTGATAGATATGGTATTATTTAGGAATATGGAACCCAACATGTCTGAAGTGGACTTAGAGATTGAGGAGTAGCCTCAAGAGGGGATTGATCCAACATAGGTAGACCTAGAGCCTACTGTACCTGCGGCATCCAGGGATCATCCGACCGTTGTTATTACCTTGGAGGCATTACCGTCACTGATCCATAGCATGGTTAACCAGGCAGTGCAGGTGGCTCTTGCTAATTGTAGGAGTCAAACAGCTTCGACAACATCTACACCTTCAGTAGTTAATCAAGCAAGTCCTATGGCTGAAATACCTGGAATAGATGTTCAGACATCAGTACCTCCACCAAATCCGATAGTGCCAACAAATACGACAACCTTGATAGAGACACCACCTCGAGTAATATCATATGAACGACGCTGTATGATTGAGGAGGGTGAGTACTTACGACAACCTTGTTTTAAGTATACTTGCTTTTGTTGTTTATAAACTTATATAAGATATTTTGAGTTGTAAGTACAGCCTAGTTTTAGGTTTCTTGAACATAACAACATTGTTAAGTTGTTTTACTTAATTTAAGGTTGATGGGTTTATGATGGAAGTAGATAATATTATACCATTTCTCTATTTAATTTAATATATATATAAACTAAATTTTATAAAATTTTATACATTTTGGGTGGTTAAAACTTTGATGAATCTTTAAACGTTCTTATCTTCTCTAGTTAAATAAAAGATTTTAAAAAAAAAAAAA
>NW_019646444.1:199900-202791 GCF_002806865.2 Cucurbita pepo subsp. pepo
AAAAAAATTAAAAAATTAAAAAATTAAAAAATATGTTTAATGTAAAACTTAAATAAAAATATTCTTAATCTTTCAGGAAATAAAAAAAAAAATACTTATAAACTTTTAATAACATCTAAAACATACATTTTCCATCTAAGTTATTTGTTTTAAAATATTTTTAAATTTTAAGGTTTTATTAATACCTTTAAACTTTTTAAAAGAAAGATTAACACCCTTTACATTTATAAATAAACTTACACAATTTTATTTATCATCAATATATGAACAAAAGATACCTCTTCAAACCTTTTAATGTCATATTTAAAAGTTCATGAGTAATTTGTAACGAAGTTCAAAGTTTTTTCTGAAGTTTTAAAAAAAATTTAAGGTATTAATGAAACTTTAAAAGATTCAAGAGTGTTTTTTAAAATTCTTTTGACAGTTTAAATGTTTTTTTTAAACAAACTGTCAACAATTCCCATCTAAAACTAACTGATATATATGAAGACAACAATTATGTAAAGTAAAAACAGCCTTTGTCGAGTGATTGAGTTTTACATAGTTAAATTCTATTTTAGAATTATTTAAGCTTGGTAGGATCAATCTTGCTTTTGGAGTCATTCAAATCTCAAAAAATGTTATTGCCCTTACATATTTGATAATAAGGTAATCTGGGTCTAACTATTCCTCGGTGAAATCAAATTTATTTGTGGGTTTTAGAATTTTTGAACTACGGGTTTGCATATCCAGACGCTGATGAGGGTTCTTAGATCCAATTGGTCAAAGTTTCCTTATCAAGCAAGAGATGAATAGGAAGATTGGAGATTCAAAATCAAGCTAGAGAGAGGATTCCACCATGTCCAGAACATGCAAATCAATACAAGGGAGATAGTTTTGATCAACAAGAGGACGATCAACATGCGGTTAGTCGTGCCTTGATGTGAGGGAGAGGCCATGGAAGAATACATCATAATTTTCAACAACGAGTTCCTTGTGAACGAAATTGATCGAACATGGAGTGCGTCAAATTAAAATTTTTAAATTTTTATGGAAACATCAATCAAGCGGAGTACCTTGAATGGGAAAAAGGGTGGGGTCGGTATTCAATTGTCATAATTTTAGTGATGAAAAGAAAGGAATATTATGCATTGCTCAATTCAAACTTTATGTATAAATTGATGTCAAGTAGGAGAAGAAATCTTGTAGCACCAATCGATTCATGGTACGATTTCAAAGAGTCCATGAGGAAGTGTTTTGTTCCAAAATATTTTCAACGGGACATGATGCAAGAGCTTCAAGGATTGAAAAAAGGAAGCAAGTCCATGGCGGATTACTGCAAGCTTCAAGAGACTTAAGTTAAAGACTGAACCACATCCTAGACCATAGAAGCTTCAATGGTTGAGTGATTGTGGAGAAGTAAGGGTATCTTGACAAGCTCTGGTTTCTTTTACTATTGAAAAATGGGTCGATGATATTTTATGTGATGTTGTATCCATGAATGTTGGAGATTTACTACTATAGAGACCTTGACAATTTGATCGTCGGGTAATGTACGATGGGTATGCAAACTGATACTCTTTTACTCACAATGGTAGAAAAATACTCTAATTCCATTGTCTCCAAAAGATGTCCTTATTGATCGTTGCAAATTTGAAAAGAAAATGCAAGAGGCTTATGCAAAGGTAGAGATCGAAAAAGAATTAAGTGAAAAAAAAGAGTTTAAAACCAAGATAGTAGCACTCAACCTAGAGATTAAAGAAGAGAGATGTTAGTGAAATAGGGATCGATTGAATGATTGATGAGAAGATTGAATTTTGAAGAGCAAGAATTCTTCATATTTATGCAGAGAATACAAAAGATATTCAGAAAATCTACCTAAAATATCGGGAGAAAATTTGGTAACAAACCAGTAAACAAATCAAAATCAAATCAAATCAAAAACTAAATCTAACTCCTAACGAGATTTAATTAGATACTAACTGACAGCAATCTAAACAAATACATGATCTTTAACACTCCTCCTTGTTTAGATGCTGTGAACTCCAAGCTTTTTTCTGAACACTCATCTTACTCTAATTATCTTTCTGTTTAGAGGTCGATCAACCAACTCCCAAGTTTGGTTTTTCTTGATCACTGAAAGCTCCTCCTCTGACAGGTGCATCATCAACCGAAGCATCTTGTCGTTCATCTTCAGACTCTTCTAGTCGTTTATCTTCAGACTCTTCTAACATGCTACTAAAGAAATTGTTTGGTGCATTAGAAATCTGATTCACCTTCGTGAGTTCTTCCCAATTCCATTGCTCATTTCCAGCAAAATGAACATCTCGGCTCACAATAACATGACTAGTGTGTGGTTGAAAAACTTTATAAGCTTTGGATATAGTGCTATACCCAACAAAGATGCCAACTTCTGACTTTTTGTCAAGCTTATCACGCTTGATCTATGGAATGTGAGTGAAGCAAAGACACCTAAATACTCTAAGGAACTTTAAAGAACGTTTGTAACCATACCAAACTTCAAATGGTGTCAGATCCTTCACAGCTTTTGTTGAAATTCGATTTTGCAAGCACACAACAGTGTTTGCTGCTTTTCCCCAAAAATGTTTTGGATGATCCTTCTCATGAAGCATGCATCTCATCATTTCCATTATGAATTTATTCCTCCTTTCAGTGACGTCATTCTGTTGAGGAGTGTATGTGTTGTCAATTGATGTTCAATTTCAGCCTCTTCACAAAACCGGTTAAAAGTTTCTAAAGTGTACTCCTTGCTATTATCTGATCTTATAGTCTGAATCAAGCATGCATCTTCATTCTCAACTTTGGCTTTGAACTTCCAAAATACACCCGCAACTTCTGACTTTTGCTTCAGCAAGAATATCCAACACATTCTTGTTAGATCATTGATAAAA
>NW_019646444.1:204001-250397 GCF_002806865.2 Cucurbita pepo subsp. pepo
TATAAACAAGATAACTATAAAGTATATAGACATCAAATTCCCTATATTAGATGATATGGTTGATGAGTTGCATGGATGTAGTCTTTTAACTAAGATTGATTTAAAATATGGGTTTCATCAAATTCGCATGCATATTGAAGATGAGTGAAAAACAACTTTAAAACCGAAGTATGGTTTTTATGAATGGTTGGTTATACCTTTTGGATTAACTAATGCACCTAGTACATTCATGAGATTAATCAACCATGTCTTACGAGAATACTTAGATAAGTTTGTGGTTTTTATTTTGATGACATGCTTGTTTACTCTGAATTGTTAGATGATCATGTTACGCATGTACGTAATGTTTTGACTACTTTGAGAAACGAATGTTTATATGTAAATTTAAAGAAATGTAGCTTTTGCATGGAAAATTTAACTTTCTTGGGTTTGTTGTTTCATCTAATGGTGTCGAGATTGATGAGGAGAACGTGAAGGCTATAAAATATTGGCCTACACCTAAGAGTATAAGTGAGGTAAGAAGTTTTCATGGTCGTGCAAGTTTCTACCATGGGTTCATTAAGGATTTTAGTACAATTATTTCACCCTTGAATGAACTTGTTAAGAAAAATGTATCTTTTGTATGGGAAAAAGATTAAGAACTTGCTTTTAACGCTTTGAAAGAAAAATTAAGTTCTGCTCCCTAGCTTGCATTACATAATTTTGAGCTAAATTTTGAAATTGAATGTGATGCTAGTGGAGTAGGGATAGGTGTCGTATAATACAAATCAAAGACCTTTAATGTTCCTTAGTGAGAAGTTGGTTGGTGCATCTTTGAGGTATCCAACTTATGACAAAGAGTTTTATGTTGGTTCGTGCATTACAAACCTAGCAACATTATCTTTGGACTCAGGAGTTTGTTTTCATACGAACCATGAAAGTTTAAAGTATTTGAGAGGACAAAATAAACTCAATAGACGATATGTCAAGTGGTTGGAATTTATTGAAATATTCTTTACATCATAAAATATAAACAAGGTAAGGAGAACATTGTTGCAAATGCTTTATCACGAAGTTCTGTCCTCCTCAATACTTTGAATGCTAAGTTGTTGGGTTTTGAACACAAATAATTTGTTTTATCAAGACGTGTTCTATGCTCGTTCNAAAATCAAAACTAAATCCTATCAAAAACTAAATCTAACCCTAACGAGATTTAATTAGATACTAACACAGCAATCTAAACAAATACATGATCTTTAACAAGAGAGAGAAAAGTCAAATTGAGCTTGTTTGTTAGATGAAGTGAGGGTAGGAATGTTTTGCTCTCTCACCAGACTATTATTGTACTTATGTGCAAGGGTTCTTGTTTCTTTACTAACAAGCTTAACCTTTTTTTGCTTAGTGATTTTGTTTACTTTTGCAAGAGGTTGAAGATTTATTTTCAGAGGAGATGCCTAGTGGTTTGCCACCACTTAGAGGGATTGAGCACAAGATTGACTTCATTCCTTAAGCGTCCATTCCAAATCGTTAAACATATAGTACTAATCCCAAAGGAGGCCCAAGAGATATAAAGGCAAGTGAGTGAACTCTTTGCTAAAAGGTATGTACTTGAAAGTTTGTGTTCTTGTTCTATTCCCGTTATTCTTTTGCCTAAGATAGATGGTTCATGGCCTATGTAAGTCGATTGTAGAGATATAAACAAGATAACTATAAAGTATATAGACATCAAATTCCCTATATTAGATGATATGGTTGATGAGTTGCATGGATGTAGTCTTTTAACTAAGATTGATTTAAAATATGGGTTTCATCAAATTCGCATGCATATTGAAGATGAGTGAAAAACAACTTTAAAACCGAAGTATGGTTTTTATGAATGGTTGGTTATACCTTTTGGATTAACTAATGCACCTAGTACATTCATGAGATTAATCAACCATGTCTTACGAGAATACTTAGATAAGTTTGTGGTTTTTATTTTGATGACATGCTTGTTTACTCTGAATTGTTAGATGATCATGTTACGCATGTACGTAATGTTTTGACTACTTTGAGAAACGAATGTTTATATGTAAATTTAAAGAAATGTAGCTTTTGCATGGAAAATTTAACTTTCTTGGGTTTGTTGTTTCATCTAATGGTGTCGAGATTGATGAGGAGAACGTGAAGGCTATAAAATATTGGCCTACACCTAAGAGTATAAGTGAGGTAAGAAGTTTTCATGGTCGTGCAAGTTTCTACCATGGGTTCATTAAGGATTTTAGTACAATTATTTCACCCTTGAATGAACTTGTTAAGAAAAATGTATCTTTTGTATGGGAAAAAGATTAAGAACTTGCTTTTAACGCTTTGAAAGAAAAATTAAGTTCTGCTCCCTAGCTTGCATTACATAATTTTGAGCTAAATTTTGAAATTGAATGTGATGCTAGTGGAGTAGGGATAGGTGTCGTAACGGTTCGTGAGGCAAAAGGAGTTTGAACTACAAAAGGTTAGTATCTAAACTCATTAAGTTTTAATACTTATGAACATGCTAATTATTTACTATAGTTGATGTTCTAAAAGTGCCTAAGATCTAAATTGCTTCCGCATGTGTTATATTAACACCATCAATTCATACAATTTCTAGCCTATCCTATACTAAGCTTACTTACCTGATTAGCTTAGCTGGTGTCACTAATCTATCCTTAATGAAAGTTCCATTTTTGTTCTTTTTATCCAAGTCAACCTACGTGGCTCCATGACATCAATTTCAAGTTCAATTCTCTATATTTTACAATGCTTCATGTGCTAGACTTCATCGGAGCATCAGAGACTTTGTCTTGGAATATATATATTCGTATATATAATTTTATTTTTATTAAAAATTTCATTTTCTTTTATTACTACTATTTTTTTAAAAGATATAGTTGTTGTATTCTCTACTTTCTTGACTCAAAAGACGTTCCTTTTCATGACCTATCATCTATTATTCATCGAAATTAGGTTGGATTTGGTAGTACATATAAAAATTACCAATATTTTTTACTCCTTGAATCACATAGATAATTTAAAAAAATAATTAATCATCTCCAAATCTTCGTTTTCTTCTATCTCTATTTCAGGTTTTTCATTTAATTTTGTTCAAACTTAATTTTTTGCCTATTTAAATCAATTCCACCCTCACTTTTTTTTTTCTTAAAAAAAAATATTGATGGTGACTAATTTTTTTTTTTGTAACAATAACTAAAATGTAAATAACTACAACAATATAAAAAGAAAAGAGTTTAGAGGTCAATTTTTATATTGANCACATGGTTTATATTCTCTACTACTTGTTCCTAATGATCATTGGATTGATATATCAATGGATTTTGTTTCAGTTTTACATAGGACTAGGAAAGATTATGATAACATTATTGTTGTGGTTGATCGATTTAGTAAAATGGTTCATTTATTCTTTGTCACAAAACTGATAATGCAAAACATATTTCTCACTTATTCTTCAAGGAAGTTGTGCGATTGCATGAGATTCCAAAAAGCATAGTCAGTGATTGTGATGTCAAATTTTTAAGTCACTTCTAGCATGTTTTGTGTGATGATTGAGGTAATGCTCCACCCTCTTGGTTTAAGTCACTTCTATTGGTCTGGACCCTTCCATATAATGCTCCACCCTCTTGGTTTAATCAATCTCTTGCTACCCATATGTGAAACTCACCGATCTTCGTTGTAATCAAACTTCATATCTTGAACTTCTAAGGTTAGGTTACATACCGGAGTGCTATGGATAGGGGAGATTGATGAAATAACATGGTTAGGATATGGGTAGAAAGGGATAGGATTGTGATAGATTGATAGAACGATAGCGTTAGGATACATTCCTGTGATTGTATGACTAAGGTACGTTCACGTAACGATATGACTGTGATAGGTATAAGAACGTTAAGGCTATGATAAGTTAGGGAACGATATGACCACGAAGTGTTTATGATATGACATATTTATGATATGATATATTGTGATGTGATATGTTATTTTTAGATTGTTTTGTGTGATCATTGAGGTAATTGTTGTATGAATTGCACGTTATGAAACAACATGTTAAAAGCATGGAGCGTTATGTTATGTTTTCTAAATTGTATGTATACAAGATGTTATGAATGACATGATATCACGATAAATGAAATGAAATGTAACACTGTTAGGTTAACGAGTGGAATTTTGAGTGTCAAAATTTGGTTAACTCAAACATGCATGCTTGCCACATCATCCCAAACATTTGAGTGGAATTTTAAGTGTCAAAATTTGGTGATCTCAAATTTGTATGAACATGCAAACATGACTCTTTAAATAGAGTGATCATGGTACATGGAAGATCTTTTCTTCTTGATGAAAAGCCTTGAGAAAAACCTCTCACAAACACTCTCTTCACATATACAAAATCCCTCCCAAGTTTAGTCACTCACCGGATTCCACAATCCCGTTCTAAGCCCGGAGGATAGTGGAGAAAACACTAGTGGTGGTTCGAAACCAGTTCGTGAGGAAAAAGGAGTTTGAACTACAAAAGGTTAGTATCTAAACTCATTAAGTTTTAATACTTATGAACATGCTAATTATTTACTATAGTTGATGTTCTAAAAGTGCCTAAGATCTAAATTGCTTCCGCATGTGTTATATTAACACCATCAATTCATACAATTTCTAGCCTATCCTATACTAAGCTTACTTACCTGATTAGCTTAGCTGGTGTCACTAATCTATCCTTAATGAAAGTTCCATTTTTGTTCTTTTTATCCAAGTCAACCTACGTGGCTCCATGACATCAATTTCAAGTTCAATTCTCTATATTTTACAATGCTTCATGTGCTAGACTTCATCGGAGCATCAGAGACTTTGTCTTGGAATATATATATTCGTATATATAATTTTATTTTTATTAAAAATTTCATTTTCTTTTATTACTACTATTTTTTTAAAAGATATAGTTGTTGTATTCTCTACTTTCTTGACTCAAAAGACGTTCCTTTTCATGACCTATCATCTATTATTCATCGAAATTAGGTTGGATTTGGTAGTACATATAAAAATTACCAATATTTTTTACTCCTTGAATCACATAGATAATTTAAAAAAATAATTAATCATCTCCAAATCTTCGTTTTCTTCTATCTCTATTTCAGGTTTTTCATTTAATTTTGTTCAAACTTAATTTTTTGCCTATTTAAATCAATTCCACCCTCACTTTTTTTTTTCTTAAAAAAAAATATTGATGGTGACTAATTTTTTTTTTTGTAACAATAACTAAAATGTAAATAACTACAACAATATAAAAAGAAAAGAGTTTAGAGGTCAATTTTTATATTGAAGGCCAATATCCTTTTTCTCTCACGGACAAATATACCTTTTTTTTTTTTTTAATCTGAAATCTTTTCTTTTATGTTATCTTTTTCTCGATGGCAGAACCATCGTTCTTTGGTTGGAGAAGGAGTTGAGGAGAGGAGTTGAGGAAGGAGTTGTTAAATATTACGTGATCTAATCATCACGGACAAAATTTGTGTAAAATGCCCTTATTCTTATGTCTTCATACTTACGATTTGGATCCAATCATCTGTTACAATTATAAAGTGAGTCGTATCAATGTTGCTGTGAGAAAGATACTCAACTTTATTCATTTACTGTAAAGTATTTAGGTTATTTTTTGAACATGATGCTCTTATATACTAATCACAGTGTTCAAATAACATATTGTTCAAGATTATACTAAAATTCTATAATTTTTCATAAATGCATAATGTTAAATTTAAACTAAAATAATCAAAATTATTATTAATGCTAAACCATAAAAACTGAGTGTAATGACCCTAAATTTTCACATACTCAGAGTCGCAAATAACGTCTCAAGCTCATCTCTAATGTGGAAATGTAAATCTTAAAATGAACATCATTTATAACATAAACTTTGAAATCGCTTAAAACAACTTATTCTCTGGAGAACATAGCAATGGTCTTACGTGTTTAAATACGAAATACGGAAGTTTAGAAAAAATAAAAACAAATACAAAATAATTTAAAACGATAAAATGCAAAACAACCTATTCTAACTTAAGATTAAGAATTTAAACGTGTCTACCATATGCACGTGTCACAGTCTCTGCTCGCGATGCCGCCGTCCTCCGTACAAGTGCACCTTGCCTTTATCGGCTTTAGGTCAAATGGTAATGACAAATTATGGGCATCTATTTTTAATTAACTTTATTTATTTATTTAATTATTCCTCTTTCTTTAATTGATTTGTCCATTTGTAATAATTAGATATTTTTGTTTTATTCCTTAAATTTTAAATTATTTTATGATTTAAATTCTAACTAAATATGTTTTAACAAATAATTTTTTATTCTAATAAACTGTAAATTTGATCGGGAACATAAAAAGTTATTTAATAATAAAATTGATTTCAATTTTTAATTATACTCAAATGTTTTCTTAACTCAACCAAGAATAGAATGATGCAATAACCAAACATTCAACCTCTAACCAAATCAAGAAATTGCTATTTTTCATAATACATTCATTGAAATAAGATGTATATTCATTTATTTTGAACAATTAAGCTGTGGATTTGATCGTGAGAACACTAGAAGAAGGGTATCTCATCTTGAAAGTCTCAGATGGCCCGCTACTGTTCCCAGTTATGTATAAGATCGAAAGTACTTTGAGGAATGTTGAGCAAATAAATGCCATTATCTCTAGCATACCAAAGACAAGATTGAAAATTGCAATGCGAAGCAAGCCACTCGCTTTTCTCTCTCCAAAACACTTCGAAGCTGGCGTGTTGGTTGGTTGGAGTTCTTAGGGTACACCAGAAGAGCGTAGTCGAAGTCATATTCTCCTTGAATTGCCATTTATAAGTCTGACCACTTGTTATATTATGGTCACCCAAATCGTCATCTTTTGATTTGCAATGAACGAACAAGACCTGATTTTGACCAAGCTCGTTCACAATCCCCACGGTCCATTCACTTAGTGGCCTCATAGCTTTTGAGTCCACTGAAGCTAAGCATGGCGTTCCATGCATCGTCAAGATAAAAACAAAAGATGAAATCACAAAAAAGTTTAACATAGAAGAGTTCATTGTAACCTTTTGCTTAATTTCTCACTTCCTTGAGTGATGTTGTCATTTGAATTGATATTCAATTTATAGATGAATTTTTTTTATGATTATTTTAAAAAAAAATTAATACTTTTTACCGGTATGGAAAACCACGTTTGATATGTTAATTTTATTATTTAAAAAAAAAACATAACAACCATAGACGTAATTTAATTATAACAATTTCACAACTAGGAAGGTAATTTATTTCATTTTTTTTTTCCATAACTAGAGATGTAATTTCTACCCCTACAAGTTTGGATTATATTAATCTATAGTTAATCTCTCTCTCATAGGCATGATATGAGTTAACCACCTTCTTAATTTACTAAAATTTATATCTTAAATTAGTACATTATAATTAAAATCCAATTATGAATCATATAAATAGAATTTTAATTAAATTTGATGTTTAATTTGATGTTTGAGAATCCAATTAAAATTAAAGATATATTAGACACAATATTAAATAAGAGGTGGTCCCCTTCCTCTTACTCCTTCGTGTGGTCTTGGTCCTAGCAACCAAGATAGCATCTCTTAAGTCTAAGGCTCATTACTTATTAACTTATGCTATACATCACACATACTAAGTTCACATCATATTGCAAACAAAATCACATAGCATGCTACACATCACATCATACTCTTAAATAAATACGTGAAATATCACAACAATTTCAGTAATGTTAACATAAAAATGCATGAGTGTTTGAAAACGTTTCTCTTTTCTTATCTTGTGCAAGGCGTACCTGACGGTGACGAGACATCAACATTGGGACCATGGAACGTGTCAAGCCTACATCGTAGGCTCTGATACCAACTGTGAGGACCCTAAATTTCTACATACTCAGAGTCGCAAATAACGTCTCATGCTCATCTCTAATGCAGAAATGTAAATCTTAAAATGAACATCATTTATAACATAAACTTCGAAAACGCTTAAATCAACTCCTTCTCTGGAAAACACACCATCGTCTTACGTCTTTAAATACGAAATACTGAAATTTAGGGAAAAAAAAAACAAATACAAAATAATTTAAAACAACTAAATGCAAAACAACCTATTCTAACCAAAGATTAGGAATTTAAACGAGTCTAACCTATCCACGTGCCACAATCTCTGCTCAAAATTAACTCATTTATACTTAATTAATTTATTTTTTAAATGGATCATATTTTTTAAACAAAGTATTATTAATTTTCATCCAAAATTAAGGGTAAGAGTATTTGTTAAACTTGTTTAAAAATTTAAGGATGTTATTGAAAATTTTAAAAATTTTAGAAATATTTTTTAGACAAGTTATAAAGTTTAAGACAACGCCCATCCCTCAAATTCGATCCGTGAGTTTCACATATTGGTAGCAAGAGGGCGCTTAAACCCAGAGGGTGGAGCCTTATAGGGAAGGGTCCAGGCCAATAAGGACAACGCACCCCACATTAAGCCCACCTCTATATTGATTTTGAATTTTTTCTAACCGCTGCCACACATGAGATCCTGATCACGTCCACAACTGGTCCACACCTTGTTTTGGAGAATAAAAAAAAATTTAGACCATTTCTCGATTTGTGCGTGTCATCCCTGGTCCACACCTTGTTTTGGAGAATAAAAAAAGAATTTGGACCATTTCTCGATTTGTGCGTGTCATCCTTGCGCAGGGGCCATGCTAATCTTCTCTGTATCGTTCCAATTTTATCGGATGTCCCCAAAGGGACAATTTTATGCTTAAACCAAGTTCTTTATATAGGATGTGTGAATTTTTCTCCTAAGCGATGTGGGATTCCTGTTTAAAGCCCCACGTGGTGATAGAATACTATAATAAATATACCACCAACTCTACATGGAAAGAGCAATTAAGTTATAAAACCCTTTAGAGGCCACTCGAGCTCGTTGTTGAAATGATTTCTTTAAGTTTTAAAGCTATATCAATTCAATCAAGCAATGGAATACATTTTAACCTTCTTTATTTTTTTTTATTAAAATATTTATTTATATTCTACCCAATTTTTTTTTTAATTATAATAAAATTTTTAGTCTAAGTGATTTATGATGCATTTAATGCATCTCTGTCTTGAAGCTCAATTTTGCACAACATGTAGGGAATGACTACAACATCTTCTAGAATTTCCTTTAACGAGCTTACCATAACTTGAATATAATTGATTAAAGCGCACTGTAACTTCTTGAATCTCGTCCTTGTAATTGGACCTTGAAGTATGGAAATTCCTTGATCTTGGTTCATATCCTTCTCTCCCTCTTGAAAAGGGTTCGACCTCGAATCCCAACCTAATACCATACTCACCTGGTAAATCAATTTTAGAAACATTGTCGTTGATACACTCAAAGAACTTGGAAAGATCCATCTCCTTGTGGTAAAAGCTTAGATTTTCTTTGAATATAATGTTTTTCTTTTCGAAAATGCACCCAAACCCAATCGATTGGTTTGAACATGATAATCTTGTGTCCCTTATTAACTCAAGAAGCAACTTTAAAATTTTTCTTCTCAATTTACTCTTTTACTTGGTTGTGTTGTTTATTAACAAATTCAACTTTGGAACTTAGCATCAAAATTCACAATTTTTTTTTTGAGGACATACATAACAAATCATAAACGATTTCAACCGATGTGCATTTAGTGCTGCTATGAACAACCCTATTATACGCACATTCGTCTTAAGATTCTTATAAATAATATCTCTAAGCATAATAGTCATGGTTCTGTTAACAACCTTGGTTTGTCCATGCGTTTGAGGATGACAAGTAGTTTAATGTACTAGCTTAGTTCCCAAAATAAAAACCTCAAGACACATTTCATTGGTGCTACTGGAATACTAGGTCCCCTATTTCGAACTTTATGCTCCTACGCCATACATCAACGTAGCTTTTCTGTCTACTTTGAGCAGTACGCATCCTCACTCATATTTTTTGAACGACCTTATTGGTGACTCGAACTAATTTGGGTTCTACCAATTCTCTATCGTCTACTTCATCCCAAGATAACAGGGATCTACATCGTTTTCCATATAAGGCCACGAACGGTGCCATCCTGATGGTTGCTTGGAAGTTGTTGTTGTAGGAAAATTTCATCACGTGTAAATTGGAATCCCAACTTCTCTTAAAATCTAAAACGCAAACGCGTAGCATGTCCTCTAGGATCTGATTTAAATGCTCTGTCTGACCATCCGTTTGAGGGTGGAAGACAGTGTTGAAGTCGAGACGAGTACCCAATGCTTTCCAAAATTCGTGCCAAAATGCCAACGTAAAGCGTTGGTCTCGATCCAACACTTTGACTCTATGCAATCTTACTATCTCTTTCACACACAGTTGAGCCCAGTTGTCAACTGTATATGTTAGCTTTTTCCTGCAGGGAGTGGGCCAACTTTGTGAATCTGTCGACAATTACCCAGATTAACGTGTAGCCCTTCAGGTTCTGGGTAGTCTTACTATGAAGTCCATGAGTATTTTAAGGTTTCAAGACTCTCATTTTAAGTTGGATTTTTAAGTATTCCAAGTTTTATTAAATGTAGGGGTATCTACTATGCTTATGTAACATTTATGCATATGGACAAAAAAAACTGCTGAAAGGATTTTCGGTAATATGGTCGATCATTAATAGAATTAACAAAATACGTCACTTGAGAGATTTGAACTCTTGCGGGGGAAACTCCATGTACTTAGCAAGCACACGCCTAAACTACTCGGCCAAAGCGACTCATGCCATCTTTAGTCTCATTTTTCTTCAAATTTTGAAAAAAAATCAGACAAGGTTGCATTAGGTAAATATACTTGTATATTGAATAATGATCGATCACATTCATAAAATATTAACAAGCTAAAAACTAAAAAATTATCTTGCATGAAAAACAATATCTATATACATGTAAAGTAATTAACTTAATGTTTAGAGAATTACCTTTTACGAGTCTTTTCATTTTATTCAATTTGATGTTAATCAAATGAACGGTAAAAGACAAGTATGTCTTTTGCATTCGTGACTGCTAAAGACAATTAATTGAAATCTACTTGTACTTGTGACTCTCCGACGAGTGTACCATTTTTTGATTGAGGATATTTGCAACCATTTGTCTTTCTAGGGTGGTGCTGGATATCTATTTCGTAATCATTCACCAATTCTAACCACCTTCGTTGCCTCATGTTCAGTTCTTTCCGGGTGAAATAGTTGCCTCATGCTCAATTCTTTCTGGGTGAAACAATATTGTACTCTTATGGTCCGTGTAGATTTGAGTTTCTTTCCATACAGGTAGTGTTGCCGAATTTTTAATGTGAACATTACCGCGACTAACTCTGGGTCATGTGTGGAGTAGTTTTTCTCATACTCTATTTACTGACGAGACGTATAAGCAACCACCTTACTGTGTTGTGTCAATACACATCCTAGTCCCTTCTTGGAGGTATCACTGTAATGTGAGCACCAGGGCTAACACTAACCTCTATTTTAGATCTTGAAAGTTTGCCTTACATGCATCATTCCATACAAATGGTACGTCCTTCCTTGTCAACTATGTAAGTGATGAGACTATTTTAACAAAGTCTTGTACAAATCTATAGTATCATGCTAATCCCAGAAAGCTTGGTGTACCTCTATAACTGTAGTTAAGAGTTCCCAATTAACTAATTAATTATAATTTAGATATTGTTAGCTAATTAATGAATAATTTAGTAAATAAGTAATTCTTTGGTTTAATAAAAATTTATATTATTTGTAAAAAGAAATTAAATTAATACTTAAATAAACTATTATTGATTTATTATTGTTGGAGACTCTTTTCTGTCTCCAAACAATTCACCAAACACATAAAAAGTATGGTTTAAACCTTGTTTAAAGTAGCAAAAGTAACACAAAATCTAGAGGCTGCCATCGAAGAACAGTCTAAAAAAATATTTTCCTAGCAGACAATATCTAGGAGCGGTGGATTTAGGCTGTTACAGGTTAACTGTTCTAAGCCGTGTAATATACTTGGAGCAGAGCAGAGATATTCAAAGAGATGAGAAAATTGGGAAACCAGGTAATGTAACTCCGGCATCAACGATGTAAATGTTGCCTGAGACGTATTTAGAAGAGTCGTCCACCAAATATCGAACGAGTGTTGTTAATGCTGGATTAGTAGTCCCAAATGTCCTTAAAGGGCTAGTTTTGAAGGCTACAGTGTTCAGCCAATCTTTCTGCATGAGACTCTCTGTTATCTCGGATTTAAAAAGTCCAGGCGCTATAGAATTTACTCTGATGTTGTGTGGCCCTAATTCAATAGCCATTACCTGCATATGCAATCAAACTAAACCATCCATGATGAACTAATTGTTAAAGTGAATGGAAAAGATGCATTTAAGAATGTGTTAGGTGTGAGATTCTAAAACGGTGTGGAAACCTCTCCCTAACCGACGCGTTTTAAAAACCTTGAGGGGAAGCCTGAAAGGGACAGCCTAAAGAAGACAATATCTACTAGTGGTAGGCTTCAGCTGTTACAAATAGTATCTGAGCCAAACACTGGACGATGTGCTGGTGAGGAGGTTGAGCTCTCGAAGGGAAGTGGACACGAGGCGGTGTGCTAGCAAGGATGTTGGGCGATAGTTTGTAAGATCTCACATCGGTTGGGGNTTTTTTTATTAAAATATTTATTTATATTCTACCCAATTTTTTTTTTAATTATAATAAAATTTTTAGTCTAAGTGATTTATGATGCATTTAATGCATCTCTGTCTTGAAGCTCAATTTTGCACAACATGTAGGGAATGACTACAACATCTTCTAGAATTTCCTTTAACGAGCTTACCATAACTTGAATATAATTGATTAAAGCGCACTGTAACTTCTTGAATCTCGTCCTTGTAATTGGACCTTGAAGTATGGAAATTCCTTGNGGAGGAGGACAAAGGAAAGCCTTAACAAGACAATACTTGCTAAGGGTAATCGGTAAAACTAAGCTTGTGTTAACATTACCTTTGTCAAACTATTTATGCCTGCTTTTGAAGCAGCATAGGCAAGGCCACCAGGAAGTTGCCCTCTTTGAATGCCTGAAATTGAAGAAATACTGACAACAGATCCACCTCGTTTGGAGTCACGCATGAGTCTGCACACATACTTTGGTACCAACCAAGACCCTTTAAGATTGGTTCTTATCACTTGATCCCATTCCTCTTCAGACAGTTCTAGACAAGTGTTCACAGTGCCTGTGATATAATGAATTGGCCATTGAAATACAGAGCAAACAATATAGCCTTCTTCTTCAATCAAAATGAACGAAGAAATCAATTCATTAACCCTTCACAACTAATCTGCCCTCATCATTTTTCAGATCTATCACATACATTCAGATCAATTACTAATCGAGATTCTGCTGCAATTAATTGAATATTAACAGTTTCNATACCATACTCACCTGGTAAATCAATTTTAGAAACATTGTCGTTGATACACTCAAAGAACTTGGAAAGATCCATCTCCTTGTGGTAAAAGCTTAGATTTTCTTTGAATATAATGTTTTTCTTTTCGAAAATGCACCCAAACCCAATCGATTGGTTTGAACATGATAATCTTGTGTCCCTTATTAACTCAAGAAGCAACTTTAAAATTTTTCTTCTCAATTTACTCTTTTACTTGGTTGTGTTGTTTATTAACAAATTCAACTTTGGAACTTAGCATCAAAATTCACAATTTTTTTTTTGAGGACATACATAACAAATCATAAACGATTTCAACCGATGTGCATTTAGTGCTGCTATGAACAACCCTATTATACGCACATTCGTCTTAAGATTCTTATAAATAATATCTCTAAGCATAATAGTCATGGTTCTGTTAACAACCTTGGTTTGTCCATGCGTTTGAGGATGACAAGTAGTTTAATGTACTAGCTTAGTTCCCAAAATAAAAACCTCAAGACACATTTCATTGGTGCTACTGGAATACTAGGTCCCCTATTTCGAACTTTATGCTCCTACGCCATACATCAACGTAGCTTTTCTGTCTACTTTGAGCAGTACGCATCCTCACTCATATTTTTTGAACGACCTTATTGGTGACTCGAACTAATTTGGGTTCTACCAATTCTCTATCGTCTACTTCATCCCAAGATAACAGGGATCTACATCGTTTTCCATATAAGGCCACGAACGGTGCCATCCTGATGGTTGCTTGGAAGTTGTTGTTGTAGGAAAATTTCATCACGTGTAAATTGGAATCCCAACTTCTCTTAAAATCTAAAACGCAAACGCGTAGCATGTCCTCTAGGATCTGATTTAAATGCTCTGTCTGACCATCCGTTTGAGGGTGGAAGACAGTGTTGAAGTCGAGACGAGTACCCAATGCTTTCCAAAATTCGTGCCAAAATGCCAACGTAAAGCGTTGGTCTCGATCCAACACTTTGACTCTATGCAATCTTACTATCTCTTTCACACACAGTTGAGCCCAGTTGTCAACTGTATATGTTAGCTTTTTCCTGCAGGGAGTGGGCCAACTTTGTGAATCTGTCGACAATTACCCAGATTAACGTGTAGCCCTTCAGGTTCTGGGTAGTCTTACTATGAAGTCCATGAGTATTTTAAGGTTTCAAGACTCTCATTTTAAGTTGGATTTTTAAGTATTCCAAGTTTTATTAAATGTAGGGGTATCTACTATGCTTATGTAACATTTATGCATATGGACAAAAAAAACTGCTGAAAGGATTTTCGGTAATATGGTCGATCATTAATAGAATTAACAAAATACGTCACTTGAGAGATTTGAACTCTTGCGGGGGAAACTCCATGTACTTAGCAAGCACACGCCTAAACTACTCGGCCAAAGCGACTCATGCCATCTTTAGTCTCATTTTTCTTCAAATTTTGAAAAAAAATCAGACAAGGTTGCATTAGGTAAATATACTTGTATATTGAATAATGATCGATCACATTCATAAAATATTAACAAGCTAAAAACTAAAAAATTATCTTGCATGAAAAACAATATCTATATACATGTAAAGTAATTAACTTAATGTTTAGAGAATTACCTTTTACGAGTCTTTTCATTTTATTCAATTTGATGTTAATCAAATGAACGGTAAAAGACAAGTATGTCTTTTGCATTCGTGACTGCTAAAGACAATTAATTGAAATCTACTTGTACTTGTGACTCTCCGACGAGTGTACCATTTTTTGATTGAGGATATTTGCAACCATTTGTCTTTCTAGGGTGGTGCTGGATATCTATTTCGTAATCATTCACCAATTCTAACCACCTTCGTTGCCTCATGTTCAGTTCTTTCCGGGTGAAATAGTTGCCTCATGCTCAATTCTTTCTGGGTGAAACAATATTGTACTCTTATGGTCCGTGTAGATTTGAGTTTCTTTCCATACAGGTAGTGTTGCCGAATTTTTAATGTGAACATTACCGCGACTAACTCTGGGTCATGTGTGGAGTAGTTTTTCTCATACTCTATTTACTGACGAGACGTATAAGCAACCACCTTACTGTGTTGTGTCAATACACATCCTAGTCCCTTCTTGGAGGTATCACTGTAATGTGAGCACCAGGGCTAACACTAACCTCTATTTTAGATCTTGAAAGTTTGCCTTACATGCATCATTCCATACAAATGGTACGTCCTTCCTTGTCAACTATGTAAGTGATGAGACTATTTTAACAAAGTCTTGTACAAATCTATAGTATCATGCTAATCCCAGAAAGCTTGGTGTACCTCTATAACTGTAGTTAAGAGTTCCCAATTAACTAATTAATTATAATTTAGATATTGTTAGCTAATTAATGAATAATTTAGTAAATAAGTAATTCTTTGGTTTAATAAAAATTTATATTATTTGTAAAAAGAAATTAAATTAATACTTAAATAAACTATTATTGATTTATTATTGTTGGAGACTCTTTTCTGTCTCCAAACAATTCACCAAACACATAAAAAGTATGGTTTAAACCTTGTTTAAAGTAGCAAAAGTAACACAAAATCTAGAGGCTGCCATCGAAGAACAGTCTAAAAAAATATTTTCCTAGCAGACAATATCTAGGAGCGGTGGATTTAGGCTGTTACAGGTTAACTGTTCTAAGCCGTGTAATATACTTGGAGCAGAGCAGAGATATTCAAAGAGATGAGAAAATTGGGAAACCAGGTAATGTAACTCCGGCATCAACGATGTAAATGTTGCCTGAGACGTATTTAGAAGAGTCGTCCACCAAATATCGAACGAGTGTTGTTAATGCTGGATTAGTAGTCCCAAATGTCCTTAAAGGGCTAGTTTTGAAGGCTACAGTGTTCAGCCAATCTTTCTGCATGAGACTCTCTGTTATCTCGGATTTAAAAAGTCCAGGCGCTATAGAATTTACTCTGATGTTGTGTGGCCCTAATTCAATAGCCATTACCTGCATATGCAATCAAACTAAACCATCCATGATGAACTAATTGTTAAAGTGAATGGAAAAGATGCATTTAAGAATGTGTTAGGTGTGAGATTCTAAAACGGTGTGGAAACCTCTCCCTAACCGACGCGTTTTAAAAACCTTGAGGGGAAGCCTGAAAGGGACAGCCTAAAGAAGACAATATCTACTAGTGGTAGGCTTCAGCTGTTACAAATAGTATCTGAGCCAAACACTGGACGATGTGCTGGTGAGGAGGTTGAGCTCTCGAAGGGAAGTGGACACGAGGCGGTGTGCTAGCAAGGATGTTGGGCGATAGTTTGTAAGATCTCACATCGGTTGGGGAGGAGGACAAAGGAAAGCCTTAACAAGACAATACTTGCTAAGGGTAATCGGTAAAACTAAGCTTGTGTTAACATTACCTTTGTCAAACTATTTATGCCTGCTTTTGAAGCAGCATAGGCAAGGCCACCAGGAAGTTGCCCTCTTTGAATGCCTGAAATTGAAGAAATACTGACAACAGATCCACCTCGTTTGGAGTCACGCATGAGTCTGCACACATACTTTGGTACCAACCAAGACCCTTTAAGATTGGTTCTTATCACTTGATCCCATTCCTCTTCAGACAGTTCTAGACAAGTGTTCACAGTGCCTGTGATATAATGAATTGGCCATTGAAATACAGAGCAAACAATATAGCCTTCTTCTTCAATCAAAATGAACGAAGAAATCAATTCATTAACCCTTCACAACTAATCTGCCCTCATCATTTTTCAGATCTATCACATACATTCAGATCAATTACTAATCGAGATTCTGCTGCAATTAATTGAATATTAACAGTTTCAATCGTATATATTTTCTAATCGAGATTCTGCTGCAATTAATTGAATATTAACAGTTTCAATCGTATATATTTTCTAATCGAGATTCTGCTGCAAGTAATTGAATATTAACAGTTTCAATCGTATATATTTTCTAATCTCGAGTTCCGTAAGACCTTCAATTAGAACTTCCGATTAAAACCTACGAAAATTTTGAATATCCGACCTAAGTTTCCTTCAGAATCAAACAACGAAGAAATTCGAACGTCTAACGAAGAGATTACCTCTAAAACCGGCATTGTTCACCAACGCATCGATGAAGCCGAACGAATCCCAAGCATTTCTGACGGATTTCTCGATGCTCTTTCCATCGCTGCTAACATCGAGCTCCACAGCCACTGCTCTAGGGCCGTCCACCGCCACAACGGAGGAAGATGAGGAGACACCGAACCGATTAATTTCGTCGCAGAGAGATTGGAGTCTATCGATTCTCCGTGCAGCGGCGATGATTTTGCAACCAGCTTTAGCAAGATCTAGACAAAACTCACGGCCAAGCCCCGACGAGGCTCCGGTGACCATCACCACTTTGCCGTGCAGGCTGTTCCAAGGCTCAAGCTGAGTAGCAGAAGATTGCTTAACCGCCATAACTTCTGGTGAAGAATCTGCGAAGTAACAAACGAAGGAAACAAAGAGGAAGAAGAAGATCGATCATTGATCGAGCAGAAGTGATTATAAATAGGAAAAGGAAAACAAAAATTACCGCCNAGATAACAGGGATCTACATCGTTTTCCATATAAGGCCACGAACGGTGCCATCCTGATGGTTGCTTGGAAGTTGTTGTTGTAGGAAAATTTCATCACGTGTAAATTGGAATCCCAACTTCTCTTAAAATCTAAAACGCAAACGCGTAGCATGTCCTCTAGGATCTGATTTAAATGCTCTGTCTGACCATCCGTTTGAGGGTGGAAGACAGTGTTGAAGTCGAGACGAGTACCCAATGCTTTCCAAAATTCGTGCCAAAATGCCAACGTAAAGCGTTGGTCTCGATCCAACACTTTGACTCTATGCAATCTTACTATCTCTTTCACACACAGTTGAGCCCAGTTGTCAACTGTATATGTTAGCTTTTTCCTGCAGGGAGTGGGCCAACTTTGTGAATCTGTCGACAATTACCCAGATTAACGTGTAGCCCTTCAGGTTCTGGGTAGTCTTACTATGAAGTCCATGAGTATTTTAAGGTTTCAAGACTCTCATTTTAAGTTGGATTTTTAAGTATTCCAAGTTTTATTAAATGTAGGGGTATCTACTATGCTTATGTAACATTTATGCATATGGACAAAAAAAACTGCTGAAAGGATTTTCGGTAATATGGCCGATCATTAATAGAATTAACAAAATACGTCACTTGAGAGATTTGAACTCTTGCGGGGGAAACTCCATGTACTTAGCAAGCACACGCCTAAACTACTCGGCCAAAGCGACTCATGCCATCTTTAGTCTCATTTTTCTTCAAATTTTGAAAAAAAATCAGACAAGGTTGCATTAGGTAAATATACTTGTATATTGAATAATGATCGATCACATTCATAAAATATTAACAAGCTAAAAACTAAAAAATTATCTTGCATGAAAAACAATATCTATATACATGTAAAGTAATTAACTTAATGTTTAGAGAATTACCTTTTACGAGTCTTTTCATTTTATTCAATTTGATGTTAATCAAATGAACGGTAAAAGACAAGTATGTCTTTTGCATTCGTGACTGCTAAAGACAATTAATTGAAATCTACTTGTACTTGTGACTCTCCGACGAGTGTACCATTTTTTGATTGAGGATATTTGCAACCATTTGTCTTTCTAGGGTGGTGCTGGATATCTATTTCGTAATCATTCACCAATTCTAACCACCTTCGTTGCCTCATGTTCAGTTCTTTCCGGGTGAAATAGTTGCCTCATGCTCAATTCTTTCTGGGTGAAACAATATTGTACTCTTATGGTCCGTGTAGATTTGAGTTTCTTTCCATACAGGTAGTGTTGCCGAATTTTTAATGTGAACATTACCGCGACTAACTCTGGGTCATGTGTGGAGTAGTTTTTCTCATACTCTATTTACTGACGAGACGTATAAGCAACCACCTTACTGTGTTGTGTCAATACACATCCTAGTCCCTTCTTGGAGGTATCACTGTAATGTGAGCACCAGGGCTAACACTAACCTCTATTTTAGATCTTGAAAGTTTGCCTTACATGCATCATTCCATACAAATGGTACGTCCTTCCTTGTCAACTATGTAAGTGATGAGACTATTTTAACAAAGTCTTGTACAAATCTATAGTATCATGCTAATCCCAGAAAGCTTGGTGTACCTCTATAACTGTAGTTAAGAGTTCCCAATTAACTAATTAATTATAATTTAGATATTGTTAGCTAATTAATGAATAATTTAGTAAATAAGTAATTCTTTGGTTTAATAAAAATTTATATTATTTGTAAAAAGAAATTAAATTAATACTTAAATAAACTATTATTGATTTATTATTGTTGGAGACTCTTTTCTGTCTCCAAACAATTCACCAAACACATAAAAAGTATGGTTTAAACCTTGTTTAAAGTAGCAAAAGTAACACAAAATCTAGAGGCTGCCATCGAAGAACAGTCTAAAAAAATATTTTCCTAGCAGACAATATCTAGGAGCGGTGGATTTAGGCTGTTACAGGTTAACTGTTCTAAGCCGTGTAATATACTTGGAGCAGAGCAGAGATATTCAAAGAGATGAGAAAATTGGGAAACCAGGTAATGTAACTCCGGCATCAACGATGTAAATGTTGCCTGAGACGTATTTAGAAGAGTCGTCCACCAAATATCGAACGAGTGTTGTTAATGCTGGATTAGTAGTCCCAAATGTCCTTAAAGGGCTAGTTTTGAAGGCTACAGTGTTCAGCCAATCTTTCTGCATGAGACTCTCTGTTATCTCGGATTTAAAAAGTCCAGGCGCTATAGAATTTACTCTGATGTTGTGTGGCCCTAATTCAATAGCCATTACCTGCATATGCAATCAAACTAAACCATCCATGATGAACTAATTGTTAAAGTGAATGGAAAAGATGCATTTAAGAATGTGTTAGGTGTGAGATTCTAAAACGGTGTGGAAACCTCTCCCTAACCGACGCGTTTTAAAAACCTTGAGGGGAAGCCTGAAAGGGACAGCCTAAAGAAGACAATATCTACTAGTGGTAGGCTTCAGCTGTTACAAATAGTATCTGAGCCAAACACTGGACGATGTGCTGGTGAGGAGGTTGAGCTCTCGAAGGGAAGTGGACACGAGGCGGTGTGCTAGCAAGGATGTTGGGCGATAGTTTGTAAGATCTCACATCGGTTGGGGAGGAGGACAAAGGAAAGCCTTAACAAGACAATACTTGCTAAGGGTAATCGGTAAAACTAAGCTTGTGTTAACATTACCTTTGTCAAACTATTTATGCCTGCTTTTGAAGCAGCATAGGCAAGGCCACCAGGAAGTTGCCCTCTTTGAATGCCTGAAATTGAAGAAATACTGACAACAGATCCACCTCGTTTGGAGTCACGCATGAGTCTGCACACATACTTTGGTACCAACCAAGACCCTTTAAGATTGGTTCTTATCACTTGATCCCATTCCTCTTCAGACAGTTCTAGACAAGTGTTCACAGTGCCTGTGATATAATGAATTGGCCATTGAAATACAGAGCAAACAATATAGCCTTCTTCTTCAATCAAAATGAACGAAGAAATCAATTCATTAACCCTTCACAACTAATCTGCCCTCATCATTTTTCAGATCTATCACATACATTCAGATCAATTACTAATCGAGATTCTGCTGCAATTAATTGAATATTAACAGTTTCAATCGTATATATTTTCTAATCGAGATTCTGCTGCAATTAATTGAATATTAACAGTTTCAATCGTATATATTTTCTAATCGAGATTCTGCTGCAAGTAATTGAATATTAACAGTTTCAATCGTATATATTTTCTAATCTCGAGTTCCGTAAGACCTTCAATTAGAACTTCCGATTAAAACCTACGAAAATTTTGAATATCCGACCTAAGTTTCCTTCAGAATCAAACAACGAAGAAATTCGAACGTCTAACGAAGAGATTACCTCTAAAACCGGCATTGTTCACCAACGCATCGATGAAGCCGAACGAATCCCAAGCATTTCTGACGGATTTCTCGATGCTCTTTCCATCGCTGCTAACATCGAGCTCCACAGCCACTGCTCTAGGGCCGTCCACCGCCACAACGGAGGAAGATGAGGAGACACCGAACCGATTAATTTCGTCGCAGAGAGATTGGAGTCTATCGATTCTCCGTGCAGCGGCGATGATTTTGCAACCAGCTTTAGCAAGATCTAGACAAAACTCACGGCCAAGCCCCGACGAGGCTCCGGTGACCATCACCACTTTGCCGTGCAGGCTGTTCCAAGGCTCAAGCTGAGTAGCAGAAGATTGCTTAACCGCCATAACTTCTGGTGAAGAATCTGCGAAGTAACAAACGAAGGAAACAAAGAGGAAGAAGAAGATCGATCATTGATCGAGCAGAAGTGATTATAAATAGGAAAAGGAAAACAAAAATTACCGCCGAATTACTACTTTTTATTTGTTTAATCATTTTCTGATCAATAATTCTCATATTATTTACAATTATATGTTTAAATCTCAATTTTAAATACTGGTTAATAATAAGCTAATTTTTTTTAATTAATTTATTAACATGTGTTTTTATGTTTTATGTTTTTTTTTTAAGAATATATTTTATTTTTTAAATAATATATGTTTTAAAAACTTTAAAAAAAAAGAAAAGAACATTTTTCGAACTAAAATTAGTACCCTTAATATTATTTTTAAATTTTCATAAATATTTTTTTAAATACAGTACTAATTATAAGAATATTTAAATGTATTACTAAAAAAAAGTTTAAATATATTTTTAAAATTTTAAAATAAAGTATTAAAGGATTTTTAAATTTTTAAATATTTTATTTGGTTCGTTTATCCAATTTGTCACTATATACCAGTAAGACTACAAGCAATCACAAATTATTTTGAAAAGAACGAGTATTAAAATTTTAAGCACGACACTCTCTTGTTGAAGTAAAATATGTATAGAACATATAACAACAACCAAAGTAAAAAAAGACCAATTTGGTTTTAAGAAAATGTGACACTCAGCTTATGTCTTGCTTGAATCAGGATCGTCTAGCTCGACTCTCACTAACAAATGACGACACTAATCACTCAACTCGTATGTTNTGTTAATCAAATGAACGGTAAAAGACAAGTATGTCTTTTGCATTCGTGACTGCTAAAGACAATTAATTGAAATCTACTTGTACTTGTGACTCTCCGACGAGTGTACCATTTTTTGATTGAGGATATTTGCAACCATTTGTCTTTCTAGGGTGGTGCTGGATATCTATTTCGTAATCATTCACCAATTCTAACCACCTTCGTTGCCTCATGTTCAGTTCTTTCCGGGTGNCATGAAAAACTAGCTATAAAACTATTGCACGTCCTATAGGATGACTTAGTAGGTCCCAACACAATTAAACACGTTTTATGATTCATCACAATCATATAATCTAGAGTCATACATGTACATGCATATCTGACGATTTTTAAAATAAAATAATTGGTTCCTAAAGTAGAGTCACTTGAAATAAGTTTTAGAAAGCACAACGACTTTTTGTTCGACTTAGATCGTTCCAAACCCTATGAAAAATGTCCTAAAATTAACTAAATCATACGCATGAAATAATAACTCAAAGAACTATATGAGATTTTTTTTTCTCTCACCGTACTTCGACGAAAGAAGCCAAGATCGATCCCGATTTTCTCAATGAATTTGCTGGACAGTGTGGTTACGCCCTTCGAAAAGCAATCCAAACCTTAAAGCTATTAGATTTTTTTAGTTTAATTTATGACCGTTGTAAGGAAACATGTTTTACTTGTTTTAAAATTTCAAAATACTTATTTGTAAGTAACGACTCCGAGACTCGTACATGTGTAGAAACTCAGATCAATTTCAAAATACTTATTTGTAAGTAACGACTCCGAGACTCGTACATGTGTAGAAACTCAGATCATTACGCTTAGCAAGTCAAGATTAGTCTCGTGATTTTCATGTTAAATGAGTTTAATTTTTTTTATGAGTAGTTTTAAGTTTTTCTTGGTTTCCAAGTAATACTTTTGTAAGTACTGACTACTCGATGACTCTAAAAAGACGATCAATTTTTTCATGAATTAAAACAAATGGAATTTAAATCATAATATGCATTATATTTATATTATACATTAGTAGTTAAAACGCAGCATAATAGTTAAGACATAAAATAAGGAACCGACATAAAATATTAAATCAAAAAGGGTTGAGAATGACAGTTGAGGCTTGTTTATAGCACGTGTTCCAGAGTCCTCTCCCTACCTAGATCAACTCCTTATTGACCTGAAAAACATAGAAAACATGGAGTGAGTACAAAGACTAGCCTGCTTGTAAGCTGTTAATCGTGCTCTTAGGTACCACACTCTTTCTTTTCTTGTTCTTGTTTTGAGAACATTGGTCCTTGGATTCTGAAACCTTGATTCTAGTCGAAGGGCCTTAATACTATGGTTCTAGGTTCTTGTTCTTAGAACTTGGATCTTGATCCATGTTCTAATCCTTGATCGTTATCTTGTTCTTGGTTACTTTTTAAGTTATTTTTCTGTTCTTGATTCATTCTCTAAGGCACTCTCCTTAGGATTTACGGTACTAGTCATGAACTTGATAACCTATGTCCAAAGCTTTATACATTCCAAGCGACACAGTCTAAACCTACGTCCAAAGCTTTATACATTCCAAGCGACACAGTCTAAACCTACATCCAAGGCTTCATGCAATCCAAGCAACGTAATCTGAACCCACATCTAGGGCTTCCCCTACAATATGGACTTGTCTGAATACCTACCCCGAAGGCTTCTTACGTTCCAAGAAGCATAGTCTCAAAACCTACATCCAAGGCTTCTTAGTTCCAAGCGATGTAGACTTCATAATGATCATGTTGTACCGGGGAGGTCTAGGAGGTTGTAGATTCATGGCTAAGGTAATTTACTCTTTTCTTGTAGTTGTCTATAACGTGGCCCTTGATTACTCACCATGAAAGACCAAAAAGGTCATGTGATCGGTGCAAAACATGAACATGACATCCTACAAAACGTGAATAGGTTACCCCTAACATGGTGCAAGGTATCTCATCTAGGTGGGAAAAATATGAGGCCAAACATGACATCCACTAAGAAAACATGGTGCAGGGCATCCCAACTAGACAGAGGAAAATATGGACCTCTAAGAGCACTGCCTAGTGGGCCTAGTGAGAGGTCAGAGGAAAATATGGACCTCTAAGAGCACTGCCTAGTGGGCCTAGTGGGAGGTCATTGATCACATTGGACATGATTAGAGTATTACCTAGCCTTCTTTCTTATCATGATTCTTTCCTATCATGATAACTTTAAGGAAGAAAGTGTAATAACTTATTTGGGTACCTCTAGAGCTTGTGTAGTACCTTCCTTTAGGTTCTCAATCATGAACATTTTATGTATTTCTTATTGTTGTCGAGACATAAGTGCATCATGCATTCTTTAGCTTATCATCATAGTAACAAGTTTGTGTTATTCTAGAAAGACATAGTCATAATAAATTATTTACAAGGTTCTAGAAAGACATAGTCATAATTTTTTTTAATAACTCGAATCAACTTGCTTTCTTGAACTATGTTAGACGAACATGACTCTCTACAATGATATGATATTGTCTACTTTGAGCATAAGCTCTCATGGCTTTGCTTTGGACTTCCCCAAAAGGTCTCACACCAATGGAGAGTGTATTCTTTGATTATAAATCCTTGACAATTCCCTAAATTAACGAATGTGTGACACTTTCATCCAACAAACTCAAGATTCCTTCATGAAACTTGTGCAAAATCTCCTCAGGGGACGTATAAAAAATTCAGAATCTAACAACAAAAAATCCTCTCAAATTTACAAGAAAATCGAAATCAAAAACCCGAAGTTGATACCTTTCATTCTTTCTCGATTCTCGTGAATGGAATTGAGTTTCTTCTCTCAAAACAATAAACCCCAAATTAGGAAGAGGATCAAAATGATCCTTTTGTCACTTTGTTTATGTGTAAATTGTCATAAGTTTTTTTTTTATTTAATTTAGTTATTAACTCCCTTTAAATGTATAACTAATATTAATTTGATTATTAATTTTGTAACCATTTTAATTAATATTCTTATTTATTTTGGTTATTAATCATCATTAGTATATAACTGTTTTTTATTAATATTCTACCTGAATTATCCCTTTGTTTAGGAGGTTGAGGATATCAAAATTTGATTGAGTTTGTGTGTCACATTCTATTTTTGAGTGACATTTTGAAGAAACTTTTGGTGAGAGACTTTTTAGTGTGAGAGTGAGGCATTTGCTAGTAAACACTTGGATTATTAGTGATTAGTTGTTACACGTGCATGCAGGAGAATTTCTTCTCTCCGAACCACGTAAACCTTTGTCTCTTTGTCTAAATTTCGTTGTGTTGTTAGTACATTCGATCTTGCTTCCGCTATTGGTACAACAATTGGTATCATAGTTTTGTGGTTGTAGCATTTCGGCGTACAACAAGTGGTATCAGAGTTTAGAAGGTTGTATCATTTTTGTACAACAAGTGGTTTCAGAGCCTAGTTGTGGTATTTTTAGGGTATTGTGAAAGTTTTGACCACATCGACTATTAGATGTGCTCACACTCACCATTTATATCGAAGATAAGTTTCCCATTGCAATCGTGCTTATTTTCTTAAAAATCAATTTTTCGAGAATTGTGTTTTTTCTACTTTCATCCAAATTACTTATTACAAATGGCAGAGTCATATGATATTAAATCACGACGTGGATCGAGAATTTTAAGCTCTAATCTCGAAGTAGAAAATTTTGATGGACCAATAATTTTGGTGTTTGGCAAGGAAAAGTGAGTGATTTACTTGCCATGCGAGACCTTGATGCTTCTCTCGTAGAGGAGGTGCCTGAAGACATGACAGACGCATAATGGAAGAAATTAAATCGACAAGCTTGTGGAATTATTCGATCCTGTCTTGGTAAGGATCATAAATGGAGGTGACCATGGAGAAAGACCTATGGGATAAGCCAGAGGCGAAATATATGCAGAAGAGTGTAGAAAATAAACTCAATTTGAAGAAGAAACTTTCCTATTTTGACTACAAGAAAGGTATCTCAATGGCCGAGCATTTAGATGATTTTAACAAAATCATCACTGATTGGCTCAATCTTGATGTTATAATTGATGATGAAGACAAGACGTTGTTGCTATTGAATTGTTTGTGGAAGTCCTACGAGTATTTTGATGGTGTTGTTATAACACATGCGGGAGCAATTTGGATCTTAGGCACTCTTAGAACATCAATTATAGTAAATTAACGGGCATGTTCATAAGTATTGAAACTCAAGGAGTTTGAGTACTAACCTTTTGTAGTTCAAATTCCTTTTTCCTCACGAATCGGTTTCGAACCATCACTAGTGTCTTTCCTACTATTCTCCGACCTTAGAACGGGATTGTGGAATCCTGTGAATGACTAAGCTTGGAAGAGATTTAGTATATGTGAAGAGAGAGACTTTCTCAAGCGTTTTTTTTCAAGGAAAAGTTACATGTACCTTCGATCACTCTATTTATAGTCATATTTGCATGTTTATGCAAATTTGAGATTACCAAATTTTGACACTCAAAATTTCACTCAAATGTGTGAGATTATGTGGCAAGCATGCAAGTTTGAGTTAACCAAAATTTCACACTCAAAATTCCACTAACTCAAACATGGATTTTTACATTTGTTGACATTTTGACTTTATCCATTTTAATTCAACAATTAATTTAAATAGTTAATTTCACGTAATATTAAATGATTAATTAAACAATTTAATTAATATTTAACATTAATCAATCCCAATCAATTCCGACACATATTGATTAAAATATTTAAATCTTATTTAAATATCTCTGGTTCTCTTTTTTTGTTTAATTCGTAAATATAACAAAAATGCGGTTAAATATATCGTATATATTTAGCGTATATTCCCTAATTTGAATTCGAACACTTCGAACTCACTCGTCACACTGTTCTATGGTTTAGTCCGATATGAGCTAGCAGAGGGACCTAATGGACCTATAGATCATGGGCTCCAACGATCCAAGATTAACCGATTAAACTCATTAACCTGGTTAACCAACATTCGTTAACTACTAGGACACTCCACTATAGCCTAGTAGTTGCACTCCCCTCACTATAGATATATTTCTGTCCATCTGATATAACCATGATTAGTAAGTCGATCCTTCACAGGTTGTTCGTAACTAGAGCTGGGTCAATTTACCGTTTTACCCCTGAAGTTACTTCTTGTTCCTTATGTCTCACTGATCCTCTAATAAACAATTGGTTTGTGGTCCAACCAGTAAACCGAATCCCTCTCAAGCCAATGAGAGGATGGGGCCCCTTATTCAAGACCTGGAGTCAGTACTTGGAACTACCTCTCTACTATCCTTAAAAGTGGGTAGGAGTGAGTTCTATCTTGCACCCTACGTCCCTAGCCATTCACCCAGTCTTACCCCTTAAATGGGAGGCCTATTGAGTCGACGAACAAAAGCCACTCTCACTCATGCAAATCTAAGGATAATTCCGAATAAACGGGAGTTCATGGATAGCTTAGGATGAAGATCGAGTTACCTAGATAATCAAATGAAAAAAAAAATCAATCTCAACAGTAAACGACATTATAAAGTGAGAGTGATTTTCTTCATGGTTCGATCTTATGCAATACTCATTGCATAGGACGCCCCCACTCACATGTCTCCGCATGTACAATTTAGTGATAACTTTGTTTATATCATATATTCAAAGATGAAGTCCACAATACCGTTAACAGACCTTTTAGAATTTTCAAATTTTAAATCAGTACGGTTCTTGAACAATCAAGGTTGGTGCAAATTTCACGTATGAATAAAAAGATCTGAGCAATGCTTTCGAACAAGAATGGAGACTCGAGAGTAGTTAAATCATGAGAAAGGAGCCTCTCGGTTTTGCTACTCTCAAGTTCTTCAAAATTAAGGATATATAGTAAACCATTTTGCCTCAAATTATTTCCAATAGCTTCTTATCAAGTACATCTATAAATTTCAAAGAATTGAGAGTTGAAAGTGTCCCAAACATATTTAACCCGTATAAGCTTACTTGGCCGCTAGGAAAGATTTTCTTAAAAATAGAATTGGAGCCAAAGGGTAATGTCATCCCTCCAAACTAGTCCCAATCGATTGTTGGGCACCCGAGGTTCTTATCGAGTTCGTTTATGATGTGTTAAGAATGAGAAACATAAGTGGGATTGAAAGTATAATATTCATTAATATTCCCAACGTTTAAATAGGATACAATAGGGATTAAGTCAAGTAAGTTTACCGTACACCCATGCCCTAAAGTAGCACTACATAAGCCCTAAGTCCACTAAGATACGAATAGTGCTAAGTACCACTCGAGAAATAAAACTAAGGATAAGAACCAAGGACAAGAACTAAGAACCTAGACCAAGGATCAGTGATAAGAAACTAGAACAAGAATCAAGATCAAAATTCTCGACTAAGAACCCAAAACCTTAGAACTAAGGTCTTTGGATTAGAATCCAGACTAAGAACTCATAATTCAAGAACCTAACCTAAAGAACTAAGTTCTTTGGACAAGGACAAAAACATGACAAGAAAGAGTATGGTGCCCTAGAATCTTTCATGGATATAATAAAGAGATTACGAGTAGGTACTCACTAAGTCTTTATATTCATAACTTTCTCTATTTTTTTTTGTTTTCTTTCTTTTCCATGTGACAGGAAGGAGATGGTCAAGAATGGAAAAGAATCTAGAGCAGGTACCATACAGAACCATACCGTATATCAACTATTTAAATATTTTAAGTTGTTTCGTTTATCAATCTCAATGTATTCAAACTACATTTTCAATTTGTGTACACACCGGTCGTGACAGGAAAGATGAACATACTCTATAGGACTAGAACCTTTAGAAATCGCTTCAAATGTGTCCACACCGGCAAACAAGCTAGTGTTTGCTACCCAATAAGTCTAGGCAAGTTATGTGAAGGCTTTTTAGGATGAATCTTTAAGGTACCATTGATAGTTATAAGTAAGTGATACTTGGATATTATCCTAGGTTCAAACTCGTTAAAAGAGAACCATGCCCTAATCGACAATAAGGTTTGTAAGTAAACTTCAGACGAACATTAGGGGAGAACATGATATATGACGAACATTAGGGGAGAACATGATATAAGGGGGTTATGTCATGACACAATTTTTTAGACTTCAAAATTTAGACCGTGACTAAAAAGATAAGACCAACAAATAAATAAAATAAAAGGTAAAATAATATAAAATATTAAAAATGGGGTAAATTTTAAATCAAAATAAAGACAACAACACAAAAATTAAATATAAAAATTAAATATAAAAAAATCCAATAAGACCTTATTGTTCAAATTTATTAAAGAGATAAACAATGGACTGATGCTCTAAAATGACCCCACTATGTGATCACACAACTCTCGTATGCTCCTCTGCCTCAACCGACAACCTCAAATACTTGAAAAAAAAGAAGGGAAAAGGGTGAGCATAAAAATACTTACTAACCAACCTACTTATAGGCTCTCATCACATCCTTAATCTAGTAGGTATCAACGGGCTATACTCTGGACTTTAGAAAGTTCGAGCATAGTCTCTACTTATACCATGGAACCGTTTTGAGTTCAAAAGAAGTGATTCATCCATCTCTAGCGTCACTGGTATTTTGGGCGACAAATCTCATCTTTGAGGTGAATTATTTTTCTGTTCTTAGACTTTGGATAGCTTGCTTTGTCAAAGCAGTGTGTAACGTATTCTAGGTTGAGTTACTACTCATAGTACTCCCTCTCTTGTGAATACAATATGGTGTGTGCTAGCTTGTTCCTTACCATAAGAGATTAGCCGGCGAATCCTTCCCACAAGACCATATATTCAACTAAAGAGGCTACCCAAGTGATTTCATGTTCTCATTCAAGAAGAATCTATTATGTAGAGTAATCCAACGAAATTTTTGGTGATCGCTAATGTATATAATAAAATGGTGTAAAATTCACAATGTGTAAAGTTAACACCATCACGAGTAGCAACTAATAAGTAAATTATTGATTCCACAAATACCCTATCATTTTGATTACTTTTGTTGTTTGAAATTAAGTGAGTTTTTGGTATCATTCAAATGGGTGTCCATGATTTTAATCTAATTAAACAAAATTATCTAGAGTGTCACCGCTTCCAAAGCTCATAAAACAATAAAAAAAAATTTAACAATAATGAGGAAAAATCGGGTAAGAGAGATTAAATAGATAAGTTTTTGTTGAACTTTGTGGTGAATTTTAGTTCCTTTTAATAGATTCTCAAGCCCGAATGTCATGCATGATGATTACATAATAGTTTTTTAATTTCTATTAAGAAGACGGTAGGAGAAGAATTATTCTTAAACTTTTTGTTACCTTTAAGTATCTTTGCAATGGAACTAGAGTATTAAAGAATTTAATTGCTTCATCCCTCCCCTGAAGAGAGGAGAACAACTACGTAGATAAAGTGGCCCATTAAACAAACATGTAAATCATAAACAACAACTCTTTAATAAACTAAAATTCCAACGTCAACATGCTTCAACTACATAAAACTCACCTGCCTCTACTATAAAGTTTAGCTCTCCATACAAACTGAATTAAATAAAGAAATCCACATCTCAATCATGTAAATTGATAGATTAAGAAGAGAGGGTAAGGAATTAGAGAGTTATCAAGTTATCACGTTTTGTTGATGCACTTCAATGGAAGTTCCCTTCCTCTGAGCTCTCATGTCCACCTCTTCGCCTTCACCTATCCTTTTTGGTCTTCTTTTCCTTTTGTTGTCAACAGCTACTGTATTACGGTTCTTCTTCATCTTCCTCTCTTGTTTCATAGTGTAGCAGAGCCCTCTGGCGTTTCTTCCAATTTCTTTCTCAAACGTGGCTCCCTTTCTTTTTAGGTAAACTTTTACTTTTATATTGTTTGTTTCTTTTCATTTAGGGTTGAGAAAGGATAAGTCGTCCAGAATGCTCCTAATTGGGTAGCCAATGACCTATGTGGATTATTGATATGGATTAAAATTTTCATGTCATCCTCGAAAACTTTGCTTTCTGAATTGCTTGAGCATCATGGTCACCAATTTGTTTCCAGATTTACTACACCATCATGGTTCAGCATAATAATCTAGAACTTTACTAAATAACTCAATTAAATGTACAATTAGGCTCGATTCATGCAAATTGATATTATTTTCATGTTGAACAACAATAAACTATTTCATGCTTACTAATTAGAATAAATGGAGCAATTAATGAGAAAATGATTTGCATGGGTACAAAATTAACACAAAAAAAAAAAAAAATTAATATAACTCTATTTTTGGAGAGTTATCGGTTGGTCACACAACCTTAACCGACCTATGTCTTGCTTGACAGTACTGGTACTAGAGTGGAAAGGGAAGTCGAAGCCTTCTTAACACCATACCTACTGTTATCGCCCTTGAGAGCTACTTTTGTGATTGTTGGATGCCATGAAAATTTACTAGGTTCTTAGGGGCGTCTATGTGGTTTAATCTTTGTCTCTCATTTCTTGGACATTTAAGACTTACTCATTGAGTTAATCCACTCTTTGGGTGCACTTAGGTCTAAACCTTTGATCGGTGCTCACGATTTTGGGATGCAAAGTCTACTAGAAATGTATGGACCCATGTCAACTCGCAACCCTCTAGTTGTAACACCCTAGTCTTGGCTTGGCTCTCTTGTGCATGCTTTATAGGGAGGTTATTCTATCGATCACCTAGAGCATGGTATACATAATCTAGACATTCATGCAATCTTATTAGGGGGCCTCTAGTTCTAACACTCTAGTCTTAGCTTGGCTCTCTTGTACATGCTTTGACGGGAAGATTATTCTATTCATCACCTAGAGAATGGTATACATAATCTAAACATTCATGCAATCTTATCAAAGGGGATATCCTATCAATTACCTAAAGCACTGAAAACATAAACTAATGTTGGGTTTTATGTCCTAAAATTAATAGTTTGTAAACAAAAACATATTCTATTTTCAATAAAGTTATTATTGATGTTTATTCGGTAGAAATTGTTCATTAATCTAAATCCAATAAACTAACAACACTCTGACTATAGTATGATTATTTGAACTATATGTAGAGACACAAGAGTGTTTCAAGTTCAAGTATATAGTCAAAATGATCTATAGTACAGTGATAAGGCTGAGTACGTTATCCTGGAAACACTATGGATGCGGCCCACTTTTGTATATGATATAAACAATGTGATCATTAAATTGTACATGCGAAGACATGTGAGTAGGGCCGTCCTATGCAATGAGTATTGCATAAGATCGGACCATGAAGAAAATCACTCACTTTATAATGTCGTTTATTCTACATAATTTTACTTTTGTAGATCCATTCATATCCTATGAGTTTAACCTCATCAAGAACATCTACAAATCCCTTGGATTTTATGACTTTAAAATATTTATCCTTCGTCATCATCCCTCGTAACTATTTTGAGGGTAATAAGCCTTCAAATTGGTAATCTAATAAGGCTTATCGAATTAATGACCAGGATCCACTTGACTCTCAAGCGAAATTAAATTGTTAACAACTTTTGTTAACTATCAGCTCCTTCGCTTAGAACTATTTAATTAACATTATCTCACCTTATTAAAAGTGTATGTCCTACTCTTTGAAGTCTTTAGAAAATTACATTTGTATGTCATATAAATATGTTTTTCTATTTAGAATTAAATAAAGGACTATTTTGTTTCCGTTTAGGAGTAGCCTACACTTGGCCATAATTTTGAGTGTTGTAAACTAAGTTTACTACATTTCCATAATCCCAAAAATTGTCTCATAGACAATTTTGAAGGCAATCATGTTCACTGTGCAATCGCTATTGCACATCCTAACAAGAGTTTAGTAATAGTATATAATTTTTTTTTTTAACACGTGACTATATCTAATATAGTCTTGTTTTCTCCTCCTACATTACAATTTTACAAAATTGTATTGTGTTTAGAGTTGGAAATCAATTCCACTTTGTATCACCTTAGACACAATGTTCTTGTACTTCATTATGATCGGATCATAATGTCCGGGTAGATTTATCAAAATGGATTTAGCTTTAGTCTCATTTTCCTTGACTTTTTAAAAAAATAGAGTAAGTTACATTTGGTACGGATACTTATATATTGAATAATCATTAATCAGATTGATAAAATATTAACCATATCCTTTGACTTTTGCATTCATCAAATTACTTCGGTCATAATGCATAAGCCCAAAACGCTCTTTGGTCTTACAGCCTTATTCAATAAAAGTCCAATGATTATCTTGCATGAAAAGCGAGATCTATAGACATGTAAAGTAATTAACTCCAACGTTTAGAAAATTACCTTTTACTAGTCTTTCATCATACTAATTGTACTTCATTTGAGCTGAACATATTTTCAAACAATTTTGAAAATATAAACTTTAATTTAAGTTTGAGAAATTGAATTTCTCTTATGATTATTAAAAATACCATATTCAGCATTTAGTAACAATTTTTACTTAACCATCTCAACGTCTCCCACTACACCAACTGAGATTGATTTCCTAGTATCTAACATATATAATATATTCTACTTCATCAAGTATTTTCCAAGAATTACATATAAGTGTAATGAAAAACAAATCTCGATAGTAGATCTTGTATCAACTATCGAGTGGTGTCACCTATTCTCCACACAAAATTTAGTAAATCAAATTTACTTTCATTTAGATTTTTCTTTCTATAGTGTAATTTAAAAAATTTCTCTCACTAGGACGGTTAGGGCTAATTAGGAACTATTTCCTATCATAGCTTTAGTCATAAATATCTCATGTTTTAGTCATTTTCTTATCTTTTATCATGACATCCAACAAGTCAACTAAAGATACGAACAGAGGTTTCATGTGCTTTTCAAATAATCCAATTCATATTGACAATAGGCCTTAACAACATTTCTCAATAAAGACAACAAAAGAAAAAAAAATTATATACATAATATTTCAAGTATTAAAATTTTTTCAATATGACTTATGGGTAAAGAAAATTAAAAAATTAAGAGATCTTGAACGTAATATTTGAAATATATAAAATATTATTTAATTACAAACAATCAACTATCCATTCAATTTCAGCATAAGAACAAACAATTTTATAAAATGAACCCTATAAACCATTTCTAATGCTATGGTACTTAGTGATTTAGAACAAGTGTAGCCGTAGGGTAGGTCAAGTATTTATTCACTAAATTGAGACAATCTCAACCAAACATTATACCATAATAACTCTTATTCCTATAATATTTAGTTACCATTAGTTCGGTCAAGAACATCATTAACAACCTTAATGATCTCTTCCTAAATTTAAACTATCATTTTAGATCTTGTAATTTTATTCCAACAAGTGCCGCCTTAGGGTAAGTCAAGTATTGGAAATAAAATTACTATCTTATCCTTCTCAAGAGTTCACCCTGATATTGACCCATGCAAACACCTTTTGTAGGGGACAGTCTAAAAGCCGCCACAAGGCCCCCACATGGATCTCACATTATGAACCAATGATGGAGACCATAGGATATGTTGACACATTTCCTTCTCCCATTTACTCTAAATACTTTCTCAATATATTCACCTTGATATTGACTCATGCAAACAACTTCCGTAGGGGGGCGGTCCAAAAGCCGCCATGAGGCCCCGCATGAATCTCACGGTGTGAATCAATAATAGAGAACATAGGAAATCTTGACATGTGTCCTTAATATCTTGACGGACGTCCTCCCCCAAGTATTTTGAAATAGGGTTTTCTATTACTCACACAAATTAGGCTAATCTCATTTATCTAATTTTATAATCTACCATTTCATAATTATGTTATTGGATTGGTTTTAGTGTGAATTCCCAAGTTTTTAAACTATTTAAAAAAAAANAAAAAAAAAAAAAAAAAAAAAAAAAAAAAAAAAAAAAAAAAAAAAAAAAAAAAAACTAATCACATTGTAAGGTTGCTTAATAAAATTAAATAAAATTTGACTAATTCAACTCTAGATCTATTCCCGATATAGGTGTTCCATTTACCTTAGCCTAGCCACAACCTTCCTCAGACCCAGTTCCCTTATAGTCAAATTTTTATTTTAAAATTCATTAATCTTTAATTAACTATTAATTACTAAATTAATGAACCTACTAAATTAAACGTTTTTAATCCTATTAAAAACTAATTTACTTTTTTTTTTTCTAATAATCTTAAAATTCTAGCCTTTTAAACCCTTTAAAATTGAATAAATTACTCAAAATTCTAATCATATTAAATTTCTATCTTTTTGGAACATTTCCAAATGTAATGTAATTCCTTTTTTGTTTTTGGAACAATTCCAAATGGAGAACTCTTCTTTTTGGAACAATTCCAAATCAAGTAAAATTAAGGTTTCAAAAATCCTAGATTGCACAGCGAATTGATGAACATCGTCGTCATCGCCGCTGTCTCTTTTCAATTTACAATAAACCTAACCGTATACATTTGTCTAACAAATCGATAAATCTAATGTCACACCGATATGTCAAAAACAATCAATTTTGCAAATTAATATATCATATATATGAGAAAACAAATACCCACCATACTACTTTTAATCCAAAATAAAAATCAATAGGCTCTGATACCAATTGAAGTGAATGAACTCTTCATCCACATAGCGGAAGCATTGGGAACCGTTTTGATTTTTATTTTGAATTAAAACAAACGCAATAAATATGAGTAAGAATACTACCTTTGTAGAAACCCTAGTTTGACAAGACTCCTCGTAATATTCAAACCATGCAGAAGTTCTTCAATATTCCACAAGATCTTCTTTGTTATAACAAAACACAAGGCCAAGGCTTGTGGGAACCTCTTGAAAGAAAATCCCAAAGGAATTGGAGAAGAAAAAAGAGTTTCAAGAATTCTCTAGAGATGTAATTTCATTCTCCAGAGAGAGAAAGAGATTGATATTGCTTTAGCTCAACACAATCTTCTTGGCCAAAATAATATATTTTCATATTTTATATATTAAAATATAATACCTTATACAAATATGTTTATATATTATAAAATATCTTAATATATATTTAATTAATTTGAATCTCAACTAAATTTTAAATATATTTTTATTTGATGAATTAAATAGATACTCTAAATATATTTTTTCTTTTTAATATATCTAATATATTAAATATTAATTTGAAGCTTCAAATTATAATATTTTTCTCTATTTATATTTAACCTATCTAATATATTAAATATTAATTTGAATCCTTCAAATTAAATATATTTTTTCTATTTATTTAATATATTTAATATATTAAATATTAATTTGACATTTCAAATTAAATTTATTTTCTCCTTTATATTTAATATATCTAATATATTGAATATCAATTTGAACCCTTCAAATTTTCTTTCGAATAAATTGAACTTTTTAGTGTTACTTTGAGCTAGCCAAGGGACTTTATGGACCTACAGATTATGAGCTCCAATGATATAAAATTAATTAATTAAACTCTTAAATTAATCAATTTCCATTCATTAACTATAGGTCACTCCACTATAGACCTAAAGTTGCACTCTTATGCACTGTAGGACAAGTTATGTCCATTAATATAACCATTACAAGCAAGTAGATCCTTCACGAGTTGTTCATAATTACAGTTGGGTCAAAAGTCTGTTTTACCCCTGTAATTACATCTTTCACTTTAAGTACCACTGATTCTCTAATGAACAATTTGTCTATGATCCAATCATAAACCAAGTCCCTCTCGGGCCAATGAGAGAGTGGGGTTCATTGTTCAAGTCCCGAAATAAGTACTTAAGAGCACAACTCATCTACATTGAATTCCATCTCATGATATTATGTTCCCAACTCCCTATTAGGTAAGTCCCAAAATAGTAGGCATATTGAATTGACTAAAAGACTCATTCTCACCCATGTAAATGAAAGGACAAGTCATCACTGTTGGGTTTTATGTCCTAAAACTCATAGTGGTTAAACAAAAACATATTCTATTTTCAATAAAATTATTATTATTGTTTATTCAGTAAAGATTGTTATTGAATAAAGTAAACTTTACGATCATTAATCTAAATCCAATAAACTAAGAACACTCTGGCTATAGTATGATTACTTCAACTATATGTAGAGACATAAGAGTGGATCAAGTTCAAGTATATAGTCAAAATGATCTATAGTATAAGGATAAGGCTGAGTACCTTATTTTGGGGACATTATGGATGCGGCACACTTTTGTATATGATATAAACAATGTGATCACTAAATTGTACATGTGGAGACATGTGAGTGGGGGCGTCCTATGCAATGAGTATTGCATAAGATCGGACCATGAAGAAAACCACTCTCACTTTATAATGTCGTTTACTGTTGAGACTGATTTTCTTTTCATTCGATAACCTAGGTAACTCGGTTTTAATCCTGAGCTAACCATGAACTCCTGTTTATTCGGAATTATCCTTAGATTTGCATGGGTGAGAGTGGCTCTAGTTCGCCGACTCAACAGGCCTCCCATTTCAGGGGTAAGACTGGGTGAATGGCTGGGGACGTGGGGTGCAAGACGGAATTCACTCCTACCCACTTTTAGGGATAGAAGAAAGGTAGTTCCCTTAAGCACTGACTCCAGGTCTTGAACAAGGGGCCCCACCCTCTCATTGGCCTGAGAGGGATTCGGTTTACTGGTTGGACCACAAACCAATTGTTTATTAGAGGATCAGTGAGACATAAGGAACAAGAAGTAACTTCAGGGGTAAAACGGTAAATTGACCCAGCTCTAGTTACGAACAACCTGTGAAGGATCGACTTACTAATCATGGTTATATCAGATGGACAGAAATATATCTATAGTGAGGGGAGTGCAACTACTAGGCTATAGTGGAGTGTCCTAGTAGTTAACGAATGTTGGTTAACCAGGTTAATGAGTTTAATCGGTTAATCTTGAATCGTTGGAGCCCATGATCTATAGGTCCATTAGGTCCCTCTGCTAGCTCATATCGGACTAAACCATAGAACAGTGTGACGAGTGAGTTCGAAGTGTTCGAATTCAAATTAGGGAATATGCGTTACATATATACGATATATTTAACCGCAATTTTATTTTATTTACGAAATAAACGAAAAGAGAGAATCTGAGATATTTAAATAAGATTTAAATATCTTAATCAATTATGTGTCGGAATTGACTGGGATTGGCATTTGAATTAATATTAAATATTAATTAAATAGTTTAATTAATTATTTAATGTTACTTTAATTTGAAATTCATTATTCAAATTAATTGTTGAATTAAAATGAAGAAAGTAAAAAATGTTGACTTCATTTAATGTAAAAATCCATGTTAGTGGAATTTTGAGGTGTCAAAATTTGGTTTAAATTAATTGTTGAATTAAAATGAAGAAAGTAAAAAATGTTGACTTCATTTAATGTAAAAATCCATGTTAGTGGAATTTTGAGGTGTAAAAATTTGGTTTACTCAAACTTGCATGCTTGCCAAATAAACCCCACAAGTTTGAGTGGAATTTTGAGTGTCAAAATTTAGTAATCTCAAATTTACATAAACATGCAAATATGACTATATAAATAGAGTGATCGAGTTACATGGAAAGTCTTCTTGGAAAAACGTTAGAAAAACCATCACAAACTCTCTCTTCACATATACTAAATCCCATCCAAGTTTAGTCACTCACCGGATTCCACAAGTCCGTTCTAAGGCTAGAGAATAGTAGTGAAGACACTAGTGGTGGTTCGAAACCGATTCGTAAGGAAAAAGGAATTTGAACTACAAAAGGTTAGTACTCAAACTCCTGAGTTTTCATGCTTATGAACATGCTAGCTAATTTAGTATAATTGATGTACTTAAAGTGCCTAAGATCCAAATTGCTTCTGCATGTGTTATAACACCATCAACTAAAACATTCATGCAAACAAAGAAACAAACAAGCTCAACGAGGAGATAACATCTATCAATCACTTGGAGAATATCATAATACTGAGCTTTCTTTTTAATACAACGAAAAACATTTTAAAAATAGCATTCATCACAAATCTCATCATTAGAACATTTGGGTAATTTTTTAAATCTTTTATAGTTTACTCATCCATGTTACCTGTAACGACCAGAAATTTTCTACTTAATTTAAGGTCGCTACTGTATACATACCATAAACATTGAATGCAGAAGACTTCATTTAAATTCCATAAAACATAACCTTTATCTTAAATTACAGCCATTGACTTATATGTTTCGAAAACATCTTTAAAACGACACAACAAAAGACTAAATAAAATGAATAAGAGTTTAAGTTAAAAACATCCTATTCTAGCCTAAGACTAAGAAAATAAATACCACTACCCTATATATGTGTCATGGTCTCGCGTTGCGATGTCGTCGTCAGCCGTACAGGAATGTCTTGCCTTTACCTGAAAAATGAAGTAGCACATGGCTTGAGTATTTAAAGAAATACTCAGTAAGTGACCCAACTATTGGGGTTAAATGCAACAATCACATGCAATAAAAATGATGGGACCTATCTTTCATTTCGTTTCGTTTCGTTTCGTTTCGTTTTTCCTACGGTGATGTCCTAACGAGTAATTGCTGGCGTGTATCATATACGTGTGAGTATGGGCTCACCAGCTAGTTCGCACACCGCTGGGCCACTTTCCTTATCCGGTGGGCATACTCTGGGAGCCCCTTATCCCGGAACCCGTTAAAACTAGTAACCGTCACGGCAGCGCTATGCAAACCATAACGATCGTTGTCCTGCCATTGGATGTACGCGATGGGATAAGGGTATCCCCCCCAGATGCATGAACACACATAATGCATGAGGATCTCACTACTTCTACATTTATCATTAATGAACATAACCCCCCTATCACGTTCCATGCTTCATGTCCTTCTCATTTTCAATTTACATTTCATACATATATTCCTATCGGGGTTATGATTCCAGACAGTTTACCGTATTTCATGTCATACAATTTATGTTGTTTACATTCAAACATTCCATACAGTCATGCCATAACCATTCAAGAACAACATATCGTTACATGCATTACACATCACATCAGACTAAACAACATACGTAGCATACATTGTATCATATCATAAACAAGTTATAACGTAAACACTTCATAGTCATATCGTTCTCTAACTTACCATAGCCTTAACGTTCTTATACCTATCACAGACATATCATTACGTAATGTACGTTAGTCATATCATCACAAGAACGTATCCTAACGTTATCGTTCTATCAATCTATCACATACCTATCACTTTCTACCTATAACCTAACTGTATTCTTTCATCAATCTTTCCTATCCATAGCACTCCGGTATGTAACCTAACCTTAACGTTTCATGAACGTATCTTACTCCTATCGTTACCGTTTTGTGCACCCTTCTCGTATCCTATCTCAAACATATGCTTGAGCACATTGTACCATAATTATTATCATACAATCCACATATTATAACATAATATAACATATAGGAAGCATATCGATCCACAAACAATTCACACATATCAATATATATGCACGTGCAGAACCACAGGGCACGTGTCAACATTAAATATAACCATGCCGATAGTAAGGTCACTTACTTGGCTAGCTTAAGTCGTTGTCACGAATATATCTTTAATGAAAGTTCGATTCCGTCCTTTGAAATCCGAGTCAACCTATATGAGGCCATGATATTAGTTTCAGGTTTGAACTCTACAACATTATTTTTTTCCTTTACATTGGTCCATTGTTAAGAGTCTTGAAATATNCATTCAAGAACAACATATCGTTACATGCATTACACATCACATCAGACTAAACAACATACGTAGCATACATTGTATCATATCATAAACAAGTTATAACGTAAACACTTCATAGTCATATCGTTCTCTAACTTACCATAGCCTTAACGTTCTTATACCTATCACAGACATATCATTACGTAATGTACGTTAGTCATATCATCACAAGAACGTATCCTAACGTTATCGTTCTATCAATCTATCACATACCTATCACTTTCTACCTATAACCTAACTGTATTCTTTCATCAATCTTTCCTATCCATAGCACTCCGGTATGTAACCTAACCTTAACGTTTCATGAACGTATCTTACTCCTATCGTTACCGTTTTGTGCACCCTTCTCGTATCCTATCTCAAACATATGCTTGAGCACATTGTACCATAATTATTATCATACAATCCACATATTATAACATAATATAACATATAGGAAGCATATCGATCCACAAACAATTCACACATATCAATATATATGCACGTGCAGAACCACAGGGCACGTGTCAACATTAAATATAACCATGCCGATAGTAAGGTCACTTACTTGGCTAGCTTAAGTCGTTGTCACGAATATATCTTTAATGAAAGTTCGATTCCGTCCTTTGAAATCCGAGTCAACCTATATGAGGCCATGATATTAGTTTCAGGTTTGAACTCTACAACATTATTTTTTTCCTTTACATTGGTCCATTGTTAAGAGTCTTGAAATATTATATATCTATAATTATTTTTTTATTAAAAATCTTATTTTTAATGGTTACTGTTGTATAAGAAAGTAGATACAACTATTTAGTTATTGTGGGCTTTACTAGTCTCTGTATTTACCCTTTGTATTTGCGTTTCTCTCTATATTTAGTTTGTGGTTTTTAATTCTCTAATCTTTTTTTAAAATTTTTTATCAGTTGCCTTCTAGTTCTGTTCTCATGTATTCCAAATGTACAGTGGATCTCTATTTCTAAATCTTTCCTTATCTCAGTGTTTCCTATTCAGAAGTTTTGTGGGCCATNCCGGTATGTAACCTAACCTTAACGTTTCATGAACGTATCTTACTCCTATCGTTACCGTTTTGTGCACCCTTCTCGTATCCTATCTCAAACATATGCTTGAGCACATTGTACCATAATTATTATCATACAATCCACATATTATAACATAATATAACATATAGGAAGCATATCGATCCACAAACAATTCACACATATCAATATATATGCACGTGCAGAACCACAGGGCACGTGTCAACATTAAATATAACCATGCCGATAGTAAGGTCACTTACTTGGCTAGCTTAAGTCGTTGTCACGAATATATCTTTAATGAAAGTTCGATTCCGTCCTTTGAAATCCGAGTCAACCTATATGAGGCCATGATATTAGTTTCAGGTTTGAACTCTACAACATTATTTTTTTCCTTTACATTGGTCCATTGTTAAGAGTCTTGAAATATTATATATCTATAATTATTTTTTTATTAAAAATCTTATTTTTAATGGTTACTGTTGTATAAGAAAGTAGATACAACTATTTAGTTATTGTGGGCTTTACTAGTCTCTGTATTTACCCTTTGTATTTGCGTTTCTCTCTATATTTAGTTTGTGGTTTTTAATTCTCTAATCTTTTTTTAAAATTTTTTATCAGTTGCCTTCTAGTTCTGTTCTCATGTATTCCAAATGTACAGTGGATCTCTATTTCTAAATCTTTCCTTATCTCAGTGTTTCCTATTCAGAAGTTTTGTGGGCCATTTTATCTTTAACCTATTCATTTGGCTACTGATAAAAAATTAATCTAATATTATTGATCTGACGTGATTTATTAGAATTGTATAAATTATTGACATTTAGATTCTAACCCAAAGCTAGGCCATTGTAATAATTCAATGAAGATGTAACTATAATTTTGTGATTTCTAAAAAAAAATAGGATAAAAGAAAATGAAGATTTAATATATACCTTATCCATCATATCNTTTTTTTTTTTTTTTTTTTTTTTTTTTTTTTTTTTTTTTCCTCAAGTAAATTGACAGTTATTGTTTTTTGTTTTTTTTTTTCTTCTTTTTGCAATAACTTTCTCGCGTAAGGATGGGTTGGGGAGAGATAATTGTGGGAAGGGATAAAAGGTTAGTGAAGAGGAGTGGGAAAAGGTTGTTTTTTTGTTTTTATTTATTTATTATTATTATTATTTTAACTATTTTTTTATAATTATTTTTATTTCTTTATTTCTTTATTTATTTTTGGGCTATTATATTATATACCTCTAAAATAAACTTTCGTGGGGAGTGTTTTAATCTTGGGATAACTCGGGTCCTTATTCTAAAAGTTCTTTGTTAAGTCTTCAAGTACCACTAAGTAAAAATTCTTAACAAGTATACCCTAATCGGTAGAGTCATAAACATTTATTTGCATGCATAAAACTTTCATAAGCCTATCACTTTGTATTAGTAAAATCTTTGATTCCTTTTAAGGTGTCTTCTCTAATAGTTAGGTATTTTAAATCTTAATTTATACTCCAAAAGGGTCTTTTGGTCATTTACCCCCAAATCTTGGTTTAATTCTTTAACATATTCAAATGGCCTTGTACCTTTGTGTAAGCCCTTTACACCATGACATAAGGTTCCTCATCAAATTTCATGTCATTTAGAGGTCACTTTGGTCATAAACTAATGGTACGTAATTGTAGGGGCATTTTAGTCATTTTACACCTACACTTGGTTTAGCCGTTATCATAACTTAATGGTCACCAAATTTCGTACATATCATGTCATATTGAGTCTTCTTCTAAAATTTCATGGACAACATAATTCATCTAAGGTTTGTGGCTCAGGCACTTCATTGAAATAAATGTTCACGTGTACAATAAGGTTGGAAAACTTACATAGTTCCTCACTTTTTTTTTTCACTATAATTTCATCTACTGGATCAATAGTGTTACTAGTTTCTGATTTATATTGTTCTCCTAATCAGATTCTCTACACTTACCTTATTGACCTGTTTGTCCATACATCCTCAAAATCTCATTTTAAAATACGAGATCTCCGCCTACACAAATTGACTCCAAAATGGCACTTTCTTTTGATCTAATTTTTTTTTTTACTCTCCTTATCATTAAAGAAAGACAAAGAAAAATTTTAGGGTAGAAACCTTCTCGAGAATTTCTCTTAATATTCGAACTCATAGCTGATGATAGAACTAGAATAGATATTTTCTGTTTCCTACTCACATGCACTCATACCTTTGTTTCTCGATCAATCACTAATTCCAATCTTCCTCCCCAATAAGATATTGCGATGCTGGTATAGACCAAAATTTCGTTATAGTCCAATTCTGACCAGTAATATATACCACGGCTTTGCAATGTGACTGATCACAAATCTGTATAGTCTATTTACTATAGAAGTTCCCAGGGAATTCATTACAGGAATGTTCTAATTAAAATTGTTCGTTCTCTATATTTTTAATAACTAAAACGAAAAAAGAGTTATTTTCCTTTCCTCATTGTTGTTTGTATTTGTATTGTTTGTAAGTGTCCACTTCATTTGGATCATCATTAATGTCTCATCTTTGTAGATGAATTCCATATACAAATTTGCCTATTTTCCAATACAAAATCAAGAAATTTGTAATACTTTCTCTTTCTGCTACCCACCCCAATTCTAGTGAATTTTTAGAGTCAAAATCATGACATGAAACTTGTTAAAAACTCCACTCTAACCCAATGCAAATTGAATGCATTAGTAAATCACATGGATCTACGAACGACTTACCGTATTTGATTTGTGGTCAAGCTAGAGTTTGAGAATTTGGTAAGTTTCATTGTAAACACTGTCAAATAGGCTTTTCTCTTGGTATACCCTATCTAGCATAGCCCAAAACTAATGTTCCTATAACCATAACAGAAAGGCATCACAACCCTTTCAACCCCTTTGTAATATCAAGAATTAGGTTAACAAAATTCTCTTCTAAAAATTGGTATTATATAAGCATGGTGGATATCCTCAGATGCCATAAAACTTGGGATACTTGAAAATCAAACTTAAAATGATAGTCTTGAAACTTTAATTATAGTAATACTTTTTAACCACTTGAGTGGACAGGTTAGGTATGGAGCAAATTAGGTTAAGTAGAGGTCCACACCAGATCGGGTCGGTTCACGTTTCAACCTGTGGGTACTAAGTCAGGTCACCACTTGAGTGGACAAATTTGGTATGGAGCAAATTAGGTTAAGTAGGTCCACATCACCCGAATGGTAACACGTATCCGCCGCACCCGAATGGTAACACGTATCCGCTGCCTGTCCACATCTCTTCCGCTTCAGTGTGCCCGTGTGTCACCACTTGAGTAGACAGGTTTGGTGACACGTGCCCGTGTGTAATCGCAAACTTTAATTTATGTTATGCGAAACTTGTAAGAAATCAACCTTAGGACAACATATAAAAATTTTGGTTATAATTATCAAGTTTACTCTCGGATCTAGGAAAAAAAAAACATAATTTAAATACCCATAAATTCTACCTCAGGACATTATTTGATTCTTTTTTGGAAAAGAATGCCAATTGGTCCCGAGTAACAATGACTCATCCTCCTTTTTAACACCCTGGAAAGTATATAAAACAACATTTATTACAAATTTTATTATGGAGGCATTTGGTAATTTCTTACATCATGCATAAGATACTCCTCCATGTTGCCTAACTTATATTAATAGTTATACATATTCTCTTTCTAGTTTTGCATAATATACAAAAATAGTATGCTTCCCGAAATTCTGAACTTATGGGCATAATGGTAATTTTACCATAATATAGGTAATACTTATCTAAAAAGAGAATATGCATGGTAATTTCGGGTTCACAACTTCAATTCCTAGGGAACACGTTTAATCCTTGTAACTACCCGGGAAAGAAAGAAAGAAAAGGAAAATATTATATATATATATATATATATATAATAAATAAATGAAAACGAGAAAAAAAAAAAAA
>NW_019646444.1:252601-253367 GCF_002806865.2 Cucurbita pepo subsp. pepo
TTAAGTTAGAATAGGTTGTTTTGCATTTCATTGTTTTAAATTATTTTGTATTTGTTTTTGTTTTCTCTAAATTTCAGTATTTCATATTTAAACACGTAAGACCATGGCTGTGTTTTCCAGAGAAGAAGTTGTTTTAAACGTTTTTTTGAAGTTTACGTTATCAACTATGTTCATGTAAGAGTTATATTTCCGCATTATAGATGAGCATGAGACGTTAGTAGCGACTCTGAGTATGTGGAAATTTGGGGTCGTTACAATCCTTCGTGGGCATATAATTCCTATATTTATGACGTCGCGACACGTATTGCACTCGTGCGAGATGCGGGTCACAGGTCGAGTTAGGTGGGCAAATTGGGTTGCGATTGCTATACCTAGTCACTCCACGGATCATGGATCAAGTAAAGCAAATTTGGCTCCTCCAATTTTTCACTTTTTATATATATATATATATATATATATTATTTTGTCTGAGTTTCTTAAATTTTTCTAAGAATTTCTTTACTCCTAGAAATTTAGTCTCTAAAATCTTGAATGAAATTTTGAAAGTTTGACTTTAAAAAAAAAGAATTGAGTTTTTAATTTTTCATCGAAATTGATGTATTACCAAATCACGCACTTATTGTCACAGGTGTAGATATAGGTATTTTAAAAATATGCCTTACGGATAATGTCGGATGGTTAATGATGGCTCTGATGGGTGGTTTTGCTAGAATAGGCAATAATGAGGTCACTATTTTAGTAAATGATGCAGAGAAGGCTAGTGACA
>NW_019646444.1:254784-266369 GCF_002806865.2 Cucurbita pepo subsp. pepo
ATGTCGCCGTCGTCGTCACATGGGTGCCTTGCCCTTATCTGCAAAAGTAAAGTAGCACGAAGCTTGAGTATTTATAGAATACTCAGTAAGTGACCCCCTATCGAGGTTATGCAACAATCACATGCAATGAAATGATGGGACCTATCGTTTCATTTCGTTTCGTTTCATTTTCCCTACGGTGTAATCCTAACGGGTAATCGTGGACGTGTACCATATACTCTACACACAGCCCATACGTGCGAGTATGGGCTCACCAGCTAGTTCGCACACCGCTGGGCCACTTTCCTTATCCGGTGGGCATACTCTGGGAGCCCCTTATCCCGGAACCCGTTAAAACTAGTAACCGTCACGGCAGCGCTATGCAAACCATAACGATCGTTGTCCTGCCATTGGATGTACGCGATGGGATAGGGGTATCCCCCCAGATGCATTAACACACATAATGCATGAAGATNTAAATAAAATGAATAAGAGTTTAAGTTAAAAACATCCTATTCTAGCCTAAGACTAAGAAAATAAATACCAGTACCCTATGCATGTGTCATGGTCTCGAGTTGCAATGCCGTCGACAGCCGTACAGGAATGTCTTGCCTTAACCTGAAAAATGTAGTAGCACATTGCTTGAGTATTTAAAGAAATACTCAGTAAGTGACCCCACGGAGTTAAATGCAACTATCACATGCAATGAAATGATGGGACCTATCTTTGGTTTCGTTTCTTTTTCACTACGGTGCTGTCCTAACGGGTAATTGTGGGCGTGTACCATATACTCTACACACAGCCCATACGTGCGAGTATGGGCTCACCAGCTAGTTCGCACACCGCTGGGCCACTTTCCTTATCCGGTGGGCATACTCTGGGAGCCCCTTATCCCGGAACCCGTTAAAACTAGTAACCGTCACGGCAGCGCTATGCAAACCATAACGATCGTTGTCCTGCCATTGGATGTACGCGATGGGATAGGGGTATCCCCCCAGATGCATTAACACACATAATGCATGAAGATCCCACTACTTCTACATTTATCATTAATGAACATAACCCCCCTATCACGTTCCATGCTTCATGTCCTTCTCATTTTCAATTTACATTTCATACATATATTCCTATCGGGGTTATGATTCCAGACAGTTTACCGTATTTCATGTCATACAATTTATGTTGTTTACATTCAAACATTCCATACAGTCATGCCATAACCATTCAAGAACAACATATCGTTACATGCATTACACATCACATCAGACTAAATAGCATACATAGTATACATTNACTACCACTTTTAATATCTATAGTATACTATAAGATATTGACATCTATCAAGCTTCTTAGGTCATTTTATTTCATCTGACACACTTACTCTTCAGTATACATTGGTACATTCATTCCCATCTCTATGGTCATAAGACTGTGTAGTTTATCTATGTTCGAGATGTCTAACTGAAGCATATGACATTTCTTAGCAAAATCATCTTCACGCATACACTAACATTTAGTAGCTTACTAAAACTATAGCTACTCATTCACAATAACAACCTCAGTAAATCAAAATATCATCAATACAACAATTTACATTCACATCCCAAGGTAAAACATAACATATTCTACATTCTAATAAATATAGAATTAAGCCAACAATAATGCAGTAAATTATAATACAATCAATGGTGTAAAAGTCCAATTACGAGTTATATTTTATAATAATCAAGCAATAACAACATACACAATCAACTACATTTCATTTTTTTTATCTTAAGCAAGACATACGTGACGGAGATGGGGCATCAACGGTGGGACCATAGAACATGTCAAGCCTACATCGTAGATTAGTCTACAAAATCTATAACCTAGAGCTCTGATACCAACTGTAACGACCCGAAATTTTTAANAAACATATCCTTGAGCACATCGTACCATAATTATTATCATACAATCCACATATTATAACATAACATAACATATAGGAAACATATCGATCCACAGACAATTCACACATATCAATATATATGACACGTGCAGAACCACAGGACACGTGTCAACATTAAATATAACCATGCCGATAGTAAGGTCACTTACTTGGCTAGCTTAAGTCGTTGTCACGATTTTTTAATGAAAGTTCGATTTCGTCCTTTGAAATCTGAGTAACCTATATAAGCCCATGACATTAGTTTCAGGTTTGAACTCTACAAGATTATTTCTCTAATTTACATTGGTCCAATGTTAAAAGTCTTGAAATGTTATATATCTATAATTATATTTTTATTAAAAATCTTACTTTTCATGGTTACTGTTGTATAAGAGAGTAGATGCAGCTATTTCAAGTTATTCTAGCTTTACTATTCTCTGTATTTACCTTTCCCTCTGTATTTAGTTTGTGGTTTTTAATTACTTAATCTTCTTTTTTTTTTTATCTGTTGCCTTTTAGTTCTGTTCTCATTTATTCCAAATGTCTAATGGATCTCTGTTTCTAAATCTTTTCTTACGTGAGTGTTTCCTATTCAAAAGTTTTCTTAGCCCTTTTATCTTTAACCTATTCATTTGGCTACTGATAAAAAATTAATCTAATATTACTGATATGACGTGATTTACTAAAATCGTATAAATAATTGACATTTAGATTCTAACCCAAAGCTAGACCATTATAATAATTCAATGAAGATCTATAATTGGTTGTGATTTCTAAAAAATTAGGATAAAAGAAAATGAAGATTTAATATATACCTTGTTGATCAGATCTATCTTTGTAAATCTCCTTGTGAATCTCAACTGAGTAAAGATTTTTTTTTTTTTTTCTCAAGTAAATCTGACCATTATTGTTTTTTTTTTCTTAGTAGTAACAGTTACTTTCTGGGTAAGGATGGGTTGGAGAGAGATAATTGTGGGAAGAGATGAGAGGTTAGTGGAGATGTGTGGGGAAATGTTGTTTTTTTGTTTATTTATTTATTTATTTATTTATTTATTATTATTATTATTATTATTATTTAACTATTTTTTTTATAATTATTTTTATTTCTTTATTTCTTTATTTATTTTTGGGCTATTACATTACCTAACTCATATTCAAGCATTTTTTTTCTCTCTCCCATCTTTATATTTCATTGCTAAGGCAATCAATAACATTCTTGATGTTCAGGCTGAAAAGAAAAAAATTGGTATTTAATTTTTTGTCGGGGCTCGAGTATTATAAAAACAACGAGCAACAAAGCATGACACGTGTCGACCATCAAAGAAGGAAACTGTGGAAGGAAGACACATGTCGCTTGTACAAAAAATGACAAAAATCCCATCATGGGCAAGGTTCAAACAAAATGGGTCTCACAATACTTTGTTCAAGGATTCTATTGACATGACTAAGTTTAGGGCATAACTCTGATATCATGTTAGATGAACACGACTCCCCACAATGGTATGATATTGTCCACTCTGAGCATAAGCTCTCATGACTTTGCTCTGGGTTTCCTCAAAATGCCTCATACCAATGGAGATAATATTCCTTGATTATATAAACTCACAATCTTTCCCTAAATTAGCCGATGTGTTACTTTCATCCAACAAACTTAACTCGACTTAAATTAAGACATATCAAAGAAAATTGAGAAAAATTGGAGCTTCTAACGGGCGGGAAAACAAGTTTGGGAAGATGTGTGTCATCCAAGTAGCCAATTAGACTTTCTTTAAGTAATACTTAGAAATTATTAGGACGTGCTAGCATGCGATACCTTGATTTTAAGTAGTTAGAAAATGTACGTTAGGACTTTAAAATGGAAATTTTGGATGAAAATGCAATGAACGTTAGGAAAAATTACGAAAATACTTCTAAGATGAGATCTGAGTGCATGTTGATCTTAATGTTTTTCACTATGTTAGAAATGTGAATGAGATATTCTTATTTGTACTTTTAAGTGATGGGTAGATGTTATCTCCCATTGAAGTTCTCAATCTAACAAGTTAAGTTTAGGGCGTCAGTGCTGCAGTGGTTTCACGTTGACCTAGATTTGTACGTTTTCAATAAACTGAACATCCTAGGATCGTTAGCGACAATCAGAAGTCTAGACCTTAGTACTCCTAGAAATTGGATTAGTCCCAAAGAGCTAGTCCAAAGCGTCTAGGAACTGTGAGATGAGATTTGAACCACCTAGATACCTTAAGAACCTAGTAAACCTCGGACAACTAAGAAAGTATTACAAACCTAATAGCAATGTAAGACAGTACGTAAAGATACTCATATAAGTTTAAGATACCCACTTAAGATTTAAATGATCAAAGGAAAAGGATTAAGAGACCCAAGAAATTACAAGCAACCTAAATAAGTGGTTTCAATGCCGTAACAAGAAATTACGAGGAATCAAGGCCTTTAGAAAAAGTTTGGAAAGGGAAAAAAGTAAACCTAAAGGGTAAAAAGGTCATTTTATTCCGTTTTAAGTTGTGCAAAAATTTTCGTATTTTATTTTCTTTTGTGTTCGTCCTTGTCAGTTTGAGATTCGAAACCTCGAAAATTAGGTCGTAAAATTGCTTCATTTCTCAATTATTTTATAACGTATTTACTTTAGTTCAACCTTTTATAAGCCTAATTTATTAAGAGCCACATGCTACACTGTAAATTGACATATTTAGGCATTAAGTGGAAACAATGTTCATTTCGTTAAACTCAGCCAAATTTCAAATAATTAATCTCAAATGGACAAATTATATGGCTATATAGTTCTATTGTTGTTTAAGTTTATTTTCATATTTTCTTTTAATTAAATGAACATTAATTACCTTTGAATTAATTTACTATTTGAGATAGCATGACCTAATTAAATTTTAAAAATACCTAATAAACTATTCAACTTTTAAATTTGTATTAAATACATTAATTAGCTACACATGATTTCTATTACGTTACCAAAAATAAACATGGATTAAGTGATATAAAATATATACTCTTTATCAAAATATCATAAATTTAAATCTCACATTGATAGATCGTAGACGATGTTGAGTGAGGTAGAATACGACAAAGACGAACCATATGGATGCGTGTTGCATCAGGAGATGAGTTGAGACTGAGGCACCGTGAGCTTGATTGATGGTCGCTTTTATGAAGGGAGCCGAGTCGAGCTTGCCTTTTTATTTTTGTTTTTAGTTAACTTTATTTTAAGTATTTTGTTAGCATATATTCTCTTTAAAATCTTTTTTGTTTTAGATTTTCTTTTTGGTTTATATAATGTATATGTTAATTTACATAAATAGAAAATAGTTATGACTTAGTAACATTATTATATACTTTAAGTATGAAAAATAACACTTTATTAATCATATGTAATTACTTCCCAACAATTCCTAAGTCTTTATGTATATAATCTAATGACTTTTCGGAGTATAATACTTCCAACCATATTCATCCATATAAATGATATCAACTTAAAAGTAAAGATACTCAAAGGGATGACCAAAGGGGCACACCAGGTAAAGAGATGCCTGCATCAGCAATAAAAATGTTACCTGAGACGTACTTAGAAGAGTCGTGCACCAAGTATCGAACGACTGTTGTTAATGTAGGCTCTGAAGTTCCAAAGGTTTTTAGAGGAGACATTGTCATTGCAACCTTGTTAATCCAATCTTTTTGTAAGAGATCTTTTGTAATTTCGGATTTAAAGAGTCCGAGCGATATAGAATTCACATTAATTTTATGGGATCCTAATTCCATGGCCATAACCTGTTACAATAAATAGCTTTTAGATTATTGTTCTCCTAATTAATTATAGCTAAAGCTAGCTATGTGTAGCCGCTCATGTCAACCACCAGCAAATATTGTTCTATTTGGACTTTTCCTCAAGTTTTGTGAAACGGGTCTTTTAGAGGTTTACACACCCTTCTAAAAAATGTATGTCCTCCACCCCAATTGATATAGGATCTCACAATCCACGCCACATCAGGGCCCAACTTTTTTGCTGACACTCGTTTCTTTCTCTAATCAACGTGGGACTCCCAATCCATGATCCCACATCGATTAGGAGGAAAACAAACCATTTTTTATGAGGGTATGGAAACCTCTGGCTAGAAGACGTGCATTTTAAAAATTTTGAGAGAAAACTCTAAAAAAAAATAATATTTACTAACTATCAACTTGAACGGTTNTTTAAAAATTTTGAGAGAAAACTCTAAAAAAAAATAATATTTGCTAACTATCAACTTGAGCGGTTACCGTTAGTAAGCTAAACATTTAAAACTTTACCTTTGTCAAAGTGTTTAAGCCTGCCTTTGAAATAGTATAAGCAAGGGCACCGCGTTGTAGTGCTCTATTAAGACCACTAATAGAAGAAATATTGATGATAGATCCACCTCGATTGGCATCACGCATGTGCATGGATACATACTTTGATATCAACCACGCTCCCTTAAGATTTGCTCTCATGGTTTGATCCCATTCTTCCTCGGACAAATCTAAAGGAGACTTTACCGTCCCTACGAGCGATGTCATAACGAATATTTTTATTACAAATGATGAAATCGTTTACAGTTTTAAACTATTAATTTATAATAAAATAGATATTAGCCTAAAGATAACAATATCTACTAGCGGTAGACCTAGGCCGTTACAAATAGTATAAGAGTTAGACACCGGGCGATGTGTCAACGAGGAGGTTGTTCCCCGAAGGGGGTAGACATGAGGTGGTGTGCCAATAAAGACGCTGGGCCCCGAAGAGGGGTAGATTTAGTAGGGGTCCCACATCGATCGGAGAAAGAAACAAGTGCTAGAGAGGATGTTCGGCCATGAAGGGGATGTATTGTGAGATCTCACATCAGTTGAGGGAGAACGAAACACTTTTATAAGGGTGTGGAAACTTTTCACTAGCAGACACGTTTTAAAAACGTTGAGGGAAAGCCCAAAAAGAAAATTATCTGCTAACGGTAGATCTGAGGCGTTACAAAAATAATATGTAAAAGTACTATTTTTTTCAAAGGACAATGGACTTACCTCTCATACCGGCGTTGTTAACTAAAGTGTCAATGAAGCCAAATGAATCCCAAGCTTTTTTTATGCCATTCTCGATACTTTTTCCATCGGCGCTAACATCAAGTGTCACAGCCACTGCTCGGCAGCTCTCCACCGCCATCACGGAGGAGGCTCGAGAGCTGGAAGATACCGATGATGATGACGAAACTAAGAAATCAAGTCGATTTATTTCATCACATAGAGATTGGAGTCTATCGGTACGTCGTGCGGCAGCGATAATTTTGCATCCAGCTCTGGCAAGATCGAGACAAAGCTCACGCCCGAGTCCCGACGAGGCTCCGGTGACCATCACTACTTTTCCGTTCAAATCATTCCATATCTCAAGCTCTGGTTGGATCGCCATTGTTACTTGATTATGAGAAATGAAGTTATGATCTATTTATAATTTGAAGGATAAACTTTTAAAGGTTTGATGGCTCCACTTTCCTAATTTATTAATTGGTTCTAACCGTGGGTAAATAAATAAAGAAATCGGATTGGAAATTTCACTAGAAAAGTTTAACTATTCATTGACAAAAAAATCACTTGTCCGGTAATATTTTTCATTCATTTCTTAAATAAAGTTATATTTTAATGTTTTTTCTTTTATTTGAAAAAAAAGGTGAAACTAGTGTTTATTTTAATTTTTCATTTATTGAATATGGAATTTTAAAATTTGAGAAATCAAAAGACATTAACTTAGTTAGGTCACTCCGTCCACAAGGACGTGCTAGCGTACGAGCATTCCTTACCTTAGGTTGTTAGAAAATGTATGATAAGGACTTCGAAAGGCCGTTTTTAGACGAGTATGTATTGTATGTACTGTATGTATGTTATGGTAAAAATTATTGTTATGCCCCTATGTTGAGATTTCTGAGAAATATGTTATTTTATGTATTATGCAAAGCTAGAAGAAGAAATATACATGACTAGAATATGAGTTCGAAAATATGGATGAGTATATGGTGCATGATGTAAGAAATTACAAAATGGCCCTATTATGAGATTTGTGATAGATGTTTTATATGCTTTCTGCCGCGTTAGAAAGAAGGATGAACTATTAGTGTCTATGCTTTGGATGATTGATGGATGTTATCTTCCATTGAGCTTGTTTTCTGGGTTGTTGGCATGATATAGTATGCCTTAGTTTTAGGTGTTTGACTATGTGTTTTCCCTATAAAACGTGTTTAATCTACATAGAGCTAGGACATTAGAGTTAGGTTTGCTAGACGATAATCTAGGTTAGGACGCTTCTAGTAGACTGAGTACCTTAGAGTTGTGAGCAACCATTTCAGGGTCTAAACCGTAGTGCTCCCAAACTAAGAAAGACTCGAGGAGTCAGAACATAACAACCTAGAGCCAGAAGTCAGCGTTAAACCACCTAACTGCCCTAGGAATCCAATAGACCTCCTCGGCTCCCTAGTATGTCCCATGCAAAGTTTAAATTATGGATTAGGCACTTAGGAGATCGATAAGTAATCTCCCTAGATACCATGTATGAGAGAACTCTGTTAAGACTAGAGTGCAACAACGAGTGTAGTTTACATCTTAACCTAGGTCAAAACTTTTTCCAATAGACCCTACACCCTAGAATCATAAGCGAGATTAGAAGTCTAAACCTTAGTGCACCTAGAGACTTGGATTAACTTTGATGGGCTAACCTTAGCATCCTGAAAACGAGAGATGAGATTTAAATTGCCTAGAAGCCTCTAAAAACCTAATAGACCTTTATGCAACCAAGGACAACCAAAGCAGTTCATTAGGGTGAAAGCAGTATGACAATGACATTAGAGTCTTTGCTTCCTATCAACTCTAGTATCCATACCATCGAGGTAGGCACAGGCCATATAGAGAAGGTGTGTAAAGATGACTAGGTGCCACAACCATGTAGAAATGGCCATCGGTCTCCTGAATAGGGACTCTTTGATGTAAACTCGTTCCTGAGAGGGAGGTGGTACAACAAAGGTTGACCTAGTAGCTGGCCGACACACAAGAGGTCATTCTTCCCAAACTTTAGTGACTTTATGGTCCGATGGAAGGGTTTTTTAGCTAACCTTCTAAGGATTATGTATAGATTAGTAGACACCATATTATCCCAACAGAGTATACGAGGTCGCACTTCAAAGCAGGTCACCGATCATTCACTGTGTAAGCAAAGTAAGTAACCAAGATGAAAGAGCAAAAATATTGTAGCAACTCAGCAAGACAAGGGTAGTATCTCGATCGTTAACAGTTGGTATAGTGTCAACAATATTTCCACTTTCCTTTCCACTCTTATACAAGTATCGTCGAGCTAGGCCAAGGCTGGGTAGGGTTGTGTGATCAATAGTGTAATTAGATTATTCTGCATAGGATATCTATCTAAAGAGGGGAGGTAGACTTATGCGGGTAGTCTGAGCAGCTGAGAAGCACAAGGGGGGGTTGCTCCCCCAAGCTTGGGTGACTAGATGGTCTTGTGGGTAGAGTTCACCCGCTAACATCCCATAGCTGATGAAAGTAGACTTGCACACACCCCATAGCTGATGAAAGTAGACTTGCACACACCATGTTGTCTCCACAAAAATGTGTTTGAGATAGCGTTACAAGCTACGTAAGTTTAAGAACAGAAAAGTAGTTCATTCAGAGATGAGATTTGTCGCCCACAAGACCTATGGTACTAGAAATCGGTGAACTACCCTCCCCATATTGAGAGTGGATCCATGAAAAGCTAAAGTCTCACATTAAATGTAACAACACTTAAAAATAAAAAGTAAAAAAAATAATAAATAAACAAAATAAGTTAACTAATCTCATTTCTCCACTAATCTGGATTAGATTTGATTTAGTCATACCAGATTTAGTCATATCATATCGGATTTGATTCTGTAACGCTATATAATAGCCAATTTCATTCCTCAATAGAATGAGAGATTTCTCCCTTCATTCCTAACTTTGGTATCAGAGTCATGCCCTAAACTTAACATGTCAATAGAATCCTCAAATATCGAACAAAGAATTGTGAGCCTTGAAGGTGTAGTTAAAAGTGACTAAAGTTTCGAACAAAGAGTGTATTTTGTTCAAGGGCTCCAGAGAAAGGAGTCGAGCCTCGATTAAGGGGAGGCTATTCGAGAGCTCCATAAGTCTCAGGGTAGACTTATAGTGTACTTTGTTCGAGGAGAGGATTGTTGAGGATTATTGGGAGTAAGTCCCACATTGGTTAATTTAGTGGAAGATCATAGGTTTATAAGTGAGGAATACTATTTCCATTGGTACGAGGCCTTTTGGGGAAGCCGAAAGTAAAGCCATGAGAGATTATGCTCAAATTGGACAATATCATACCATTGTGTGGAGAGTCGTGATTCCTAACCAAGTATATATAAACATTCCAAGATTCTACTCATACAAAGTCTCTAACTTCCACCTGAAGTCTATGAAGTCTAACACATAGACCATTGTAAAATTTAAATAAATAGTTTGGCAGAAGTTGACAAAGTTTCACATTTAATAGTTAATAGGTGGGACAAAACCAAGATAAAGCACTAGCATTTTCATGCTAAAAGACTAGGTTACTTCAATTTTTTTTTTTTTGTTTGGAATTAAATGTGTACGTTCATGGCTTCATTTAAAAGTGTTTATTATAAAATTTGGCATATGTTATTTAAAACATGCATGTGGTGATGTCGCTAGTTTAGGCAAGAAAATTAGGGGCGTCATAATTAACTTTGAGGCACCCCAGATATTCAGGTAGCAGTAGATACTAGGTTCGAACTTCTTAGAGTCTAGAGAAAAGCTTTTGGATACCTACTAGGNATTTTCATCTTTTATTTTTATTTTACTTTTATTTTTTTATTTTTTCTTTCGTCTTTTTAATCTCAATTCGAGTTCGAAGCCTTGAAATTTGGACCGTAATATATCACAAGAGTAAAATCTAATAATATATAAAGTTTGTATCTAAATAGAGAGTAATGTGTAAAGTTTTAAGTGAGAAAACACCTATTGTAGGATACTTTTTTAAGTGTAAAAAGACAACAAGTAACATGTGAAGAAAGTTTTATGACGGATAATTTTTTATTTAGACGGATCAACTAGGTACGCTATTGATAGCCTCTACTCGTGTCCTAGCTCGTCTGAGAGCTAAATTTGCGTCGATTGTTTGTCTGTTGCCCTGAGCTTTCCTCAAGTTAGCTTCCGCTATTTCAAGAGTTTGCTGAGCTTCTCGTGGATTAATGTCACTAGCCTTCTCTGCATCATTTACTAAAATAGTGAATTTTTTTTTTTGTTTGGAATTAAATGTGTACGTTCATGGCTTCATTTAAAAGTGTTTATTATAAAATTTGGCATATGTTATTTAAAACATGCATGTGGTGATGTCGCTAGTTTAGGCAAGAAAATTAGGGGCGTCATAATTAACTTTGAGGCACCCCAGATATTCAGGTAGCAGTAGATACTAGGTTCGAACTTCTTAGAGTCTAGAGAAAAGCTTTTGGATACCTACTAGGTTAAGGATATAATGAGAGCCTACGAGTAGGTTGTTTACTTAGTATATTTATATACTCACCCATTTCCTCCTTCTTTTTTCAGGTGTTTGGAGGCTGCTAGCCAAGCTAGAACGTCAATTTTTTTT